>NC_143052.1:49175000-49202500 GCF_052426305.1 Pelodiscus sinensis
GAGCGGAACAGAGTAATAAACACTCAATGATAAACACCTACAAATAGAGGTTTGTATTTAAAAAATTTCACATGGATATGCAGCACCTCTGGGTGCTGTACTGCTCCCTTTTCATAGAATCATAGAACTGGAAGGGACCTCAAGAGGTCATCGAGTCCAGTCCTCTACCCTCATGGCAGGACCAAGCACTGTCTAGATCATAATGTTTTTTTAATGTGAGTTTTAAAAATGCACATGTACTTCATAACATATTATGATTCTTCCTCTTCCTCATGGATATTATTGAATATGTTCTTTTGTAGTTTGGACAATTTCAACAATATCTGATATATGTATTATAAGGCAATGGATGGCTCATGGGATTGGGAATGGAAGACAGAAACATTCATTTTAATTAATGTTAGTGAATCAAAACTATTATAACCAGATCATGGGTCTGAGACTTACACAAAATGTTTTGGTGGTCTTTCCTTTTTTCTCACTTGTTAAAAGGACAAATAATAGCAACTACTGGCATAATTAACACCCTTGCTGGTAGTCAAAGCAGAAAGAACAAGAAATTCATAAACTGTGAAGAATAACTACCCTCTCAACCTCAGAAGTTATTCACAAATTCACAATTTTTGCTTGCTTTTAAAATGCAAAACAAAACTTACCAATTTACTAAGATTTGAACATCAACTACTGATTGCCTATAATTATTTATCTTGAGGATTTTCATTGCAAACATTACACATGAGAAATAAATGCTTATTCCACGAAGCAAGCATATTTAATAAGTATGAGAATGGTATTTTGTATTCTGAATCTGGTATGAAAACATATTATTTTGTTCACAGCATATACAGTCACCATTGTAAAGAATGGGAATATGCTGTGAAAGTATTCACAATGGAAAGTGAATTCACAAATTGTTACCAGATTGTTGAAATATGAACTCTGAAGAAGGCTTTGATCCTACAGCTTGTCAAAGACTCTTATAATGTCATGAATAACCACATTACTGAAACCAGGCCTAACAATATTTCATAGTTTATTAAGTTCATACACCTGGCTGCCCATTATTTAATCAAGAACTTGTATTAGGTGAGACTATTATTATTATTGTTCTAAAAATACAAATAAGTGAACAGGAGAGGTCATCTGCCTCAAATGGATGAATCCACTGTTAAGACAGGAGAATTGACATTCCAATGGCTTGAACTAGTAATTGCTAAACTCAGCGCACACTCATCTTCCTGTCATATTTCACAGAATACAGAGCTTCTTCCATTTCTGTGACTACCCACTTATCAGTATGGAGCCACTACAGAGATCTTAAGCTTTCTTCTCTATATGTCTCCCAGATATACTAGAAAGTGCACCCTTTCTTTTGGATAATGGGCTGCTACAGCTTTCAGACTCCCTAATATTGATCATATCTTGGTGGACAGTACATTGAGGAACAAGCATGGTAAATTATACATAACTGCAGAAACTAGGGCCCAGATAGGCAATGGTAGCCAAAACATGCAAAGAATGCTTGAAGGTTGTTGAGGGCAGATGGAGGAGAGGAAGATAACTGGCAGCTGAAGGGCTGTCTTATGTGTGTGTGTGTGTGTGTGGGGGGGGATTATGGGGAAGGGTTTAGGTGATTATAAAAACAGGAATGAATCATATGAAGTAGCTTCTGAAATTACAGAGACCAAGAAAGTTTGTAATTCCCATGTGAACTGTACCTGTCTCTGGAGGTTTGTCCAAGATAGCCTGGTCCTACCTTGGTAACACCTGTTCAAATATCTGATACAATAATGAAAAGGCAGTGATTTCAGAACAAATGGTCCATTCAACTTTTAAACACTAGTATATGTGTGCTGTTGTTGACAAAAAAGAACCAGATTCTACAGCCACATATAAGAAGTCTAAACTAAATGTAGTTGAGTTGGTGACAATGAAGAGAAAAGATAGCTGATCCAATATTTTCAATTATGGATAGCATATTTTCTACAGAGGTTTCAAGTCAAGTCAGTTTGAATGTAAGGGGATACGCCTTTTAGCACAATAGCACATGGAGAAGCAGGCAAAAAGGGCTGGCATGATTATCTGTGGGGACTAGTTTGACTATATGGAGTGGGTGCAGAGCCTCTTTATACATACACCAGGTGGCACACAAAAAATGAGAAAAAACAAATCCAAATCCACCATAAAACTTTAACTATAACCATGTTCCACCATATTGACATCATTAACATGCTCAAAATTGTGAAAACAGCCATTAGCCCACTGGGCATGATACATGAGCATATCTCTATATTTTACACTGCAGCATGTGCATTGCAGACTTTGTTACCGCGTTTGATTTAAAATGGACGTATGTAGTTCAACATTATTTGTATATGTCATCAGGAACATTTTACTTATACAAAACAAATGTATGTACATAGATATTTTTAATATAATTTGGACTTGTAATCATTATTGTTTTAATATGTAATAAAATTAATTGTTTAAATCTCCAGTACATGAGAATAGAGCCTGGAGCAGGGCCAATAATAAAGCTTAGGGTCACATGCAGGGGAACTGACTGCCCACACCTCTCGTCAGCCCTGCAGGCCAATAAGAACAAATAGCTTCAGTAAACTAGGGGTGGATGATGTTAATGGAAATGAATGTGCTCATGCAGGCTCTAAATAGAAAATATCACTTCCTTTGAAAAAAAAAAAACGGAAGTCAGAAGCCTTTTCTAACACTCTAGCTATGTACTAATATATCCCGACCACTGTTGGGAAGATCTCTGTTACAAGTATAAAAAAATTGAATTAACACAACCATTTCCATCTTCTTCTTTCTCAGCTTGCAGAAGAAATAATTTGCTTTTCATTTGTATTTGCTATAATCTTTATAACATTCTTAGAGGAATAAGCTCCATAGTTTTGGTCTGGTTCCTTTGAAAGTTCTCCTTCCAGTGCCCAAAAGCATGACTGGTCTGGTGAAACAATATTGTAGAAAGCATTGTGGGAGGCCATGGAGTGGCAAGCAGTCTCCCATTGAGACAATTCCATGGAGACTACTGACTATGAGAAGGAAGAGCTAGAATTTGGCTCTCCATTCAATGGTCAGCAGCAATGCTGGTTATGGAGTACAGTAAAACTCCAATAGTCCGGCACCCAATAGTACGGCACTCCTGATAGTCCAGTATCAAAATGGCAAGTGAGTGAGCTTCCGCAAAAAATGAGTCACAAGGCAGCAGCGGTAGCAGCTGAACCGAGCGAAACCGGAAGAGATTGAGCCAGTCTGCCACTGGCATTGTGTGACGCTGGACAGCTCTGTTTCTGGAGCTGCCTTTTGTATATTTTCACCCATCGCTGTATACAGTAGTAAAGGAGTCAAAGGTGAATGCAGGTGCAAGTGATAGCGGTAAAAAAAGTGTAAAAAAGAAGCATGTAACACTGACATTGAACCAGAAATTAGAGATTATAAAGATGCTAGAAAGAGGCATAAATCGGAACATTATCACGAGTGAATTTAACATTGGATCTTCGACAAATCTATGACAAAGAAACAGATAGATAAGTTGTGAGTGTTTGTTGCTGAAAGTGAAGCGCCTACTAAATGTACCGAGGTACGGCAAACTCTGAAAAGCCCTAAGATGGCGCAGTTGGATATGGCTTTACGTGGTTTAGTGCAAAGTGTTCTGAAGGTAAGCCCATTACTGGGCCAGTGCTCACAGAAAAAGCAAAACAGTTTCAAAGTGAAATGAACATTAATGAATCATGTGTCTTTTCAGAAGGTTGGTTGCATAATTTTAAGTACCGGCATGGGATCCGTAAGTTAGATATCAGTGGTGAGCAAAAGTCTGCAGATCATGTAGCTGCTGAGGAGTATAGCGCTATTTTTGAGTAGTTGGTGGAGGAACGCGGTTTGTCGCCTTCTCAATATACAATGCCGATGAAACTGGACTCTTATGTTGTTGTTTGCCGAACTCTACTCTGGTTGGTGGTGGTGAAAAGGCTGCTCATGGCTTCAAAATGAACAAAGACCGCATTACAGTTCTGGTATGCGCAAATGCGTCCGGCACGCATAAGCTTAAGCTTTTTGTTGTAGGGAAGTAAAAAAAGCCTAGGGCGTTTAAAACTCTTAGGAGTTTGCCAGTGATTTATGAGGCACAGGGGAATGCTTGGATGACAGTAGAAATCTTTAAGGACTGTTTTTTAAATTATTTTGTGCCCGCAGTTAAGGAGAATTTTAAAAGGGGAGGAGGGTTACCGGAGGATAGTAAATCCGTTCTTTTGCTCGATAACTGTCGAGCACAGCACATCCGCCCACTTCGGAGCTTGTTAGTGGAAATATTTTTGCTACATATTTGCCAGTGAATGTGACGTCTTTGATCCAGTCTATGGATCAAGGCGTGATACAGAACTTTAAATGTTTCTACAGGGGGTCTTTTGTCCAAAAGCTGGCAAACTCAGACTGTAGTGTTTCTGAATTTCAATTTGATTTCAACCTTAAGGACGCTGTGTATGCGGCTGCTTTGGCTTGGAAAGAAGTAAAGAGGATACTGAACACAAAAATGGTGGAGGAAACTTTGGCCTAGCATCATGTTTTGTGATGATTCTTCCAATGAGGAGGAATTTTGTGGCTTTAATGTTAGGCCTAAGTGCATTCGTGACGTACAAGAAATAGATACGTTCCAAATTAGCATGCCCCTTCCGAAGAAGGGGCCAGTGTAGACGTAGCCAATAACTTTTATACCAAGAAGTCATAGTCCTTTAAGCAAGCTGATCTCAGGGATATATTTGCAAGGGCACGGAAGATAGTTCAGCCTTTGTCTTCACCACCACTACTACAGTCTATTGTTGTCAACGCTCCCATGGAAGCAGAGGAGGATATTGATAACCCAGATGATGAAGCACTGGTTTCATCAGATGATGAGTAGTTGTGCAGCATGGCAAATTAAACAAAATTATAGATTTAAGTTTCAGTGTTTTATTTAAGTTCATGGTTTTTTTAGTGTTTAAGTGAATAATTTACAGACTGTATTAGTGTTGAAGTGTATATACAGTAGTACCTGCTGAAAGTCCTGCATATCCAATTATCCAGCACCACCTACGTCCCAAAGGTGCCGGATTATCAGAAGTCTACTGTACTCAGATGATGTGCTCACAGGGACTTCTGAAGTCAAGCAGATGGCCTGCAGCATTTCCTACAAGCTGAAGATTTGTGTATGCGCATGAATATGTGTGTTACTCTTCCTAAATATAAGTTGCAATAATCAAGTTTAGAAGTCACAAAAGAGATGCAATCTTCTGGACTGTTGCAGAAGGAAGCAATCTTTATTACCTTCACCTGATAGCACTGACTTATGTGACAAAAGGTTACGTATGGTCTGAATGCAGATGACCTAGATGGTGAGGAATGTTCTAGCAGGGGACAAGCTATGGACAGCATGACTTTAGCCTTGCTTGGGTTCAGATTTAGCCAGTTGCTCTTCATCCAAAGGCTGACTTCAACAAGGAATTCAGAGGACTGGAAGATTACGCTGTTTATCATTAGATGTTCTAAAGTGTAGAATTGGGCATCACTTGTGAACTGCTGACTAACCAAATTTCTCAGTGGATTCATACTAAAAGTTAAATAAAATGAAGAACAGGTATAAAATTTGGGGGATTCTGCAGATGATAACTTTAGAAGGAACAGAAATTTGACCATTGGGACACTGATTTGGACTGAGAGAAAAGCCTGAGTCATTTCAAGGAGTTTCCATTAAACTTTGCAGTTTCTTGAAAGCAAGACAGGAGTAATTGTCATGCAGGAAACATAAGCACAAGCTAAATTAACAAAAACTAGCTCCTCTCTCAAATTCTCTCCTGTCTGTTCACCAGGAAAGATCTACTATGGAAGAGCTCTGTGTAGTTTGTCTCTACACAGAGACAATAAAAGATATTGTCCAATAAAAGATATTACCTCTCTCACCAGAAAAGAGTCTAATAATGAACCATTTGGAGAGTTATACCATCCAAAAGACCAGATTATATTTAAAGGACAACCACAGCCAGTTAGGCTCTGAGCTCTAAGATGCTCTTGTGGCTTTATCTGGCTGGGTTGAGAAAAGAATCCAAAGTCTAGAGATTTCCAGAATCAAGCTCCTACAAATTCTTTCCAAATGCTGCTTTCCCTCACATGGAGGAAGGTAAAGGAAGTTGCTGGGCTTTGTACCCCAGCTGGAACTTACTGGACCTGGAAGGCATGACATACCCTCTGTAGCTTTGGCTGTAGTGCGCTGTGTAGTCTAATTAAAATATTTCAAATATAGTTCAAATAAAAATGGTTGAAGACATAATGCCAGAATGTGCCTAAAATAATACAGCATATGTGCCAACTGCTAATTTTGCTAGAGCTACACAGCCAAAATCACAATAGTATTAGAAAAATAAGTACAGTAAAACAAAAACCTAAAATAAGAGCTACTGTGTTCATCTGTAAGTAAAAAAAAGAGAGAGAGAGAGAGAGAGATTGAAATCAGGCGCAAATCATTATTACAAATCAGATCTCCATTATCATTACTTCTCCTATTCTCTCTCTCTCCCACACAAAATTACATCTCCAGATGTAAAATGTTGGTTAAAATGCCAGCAAAATTCTAGATACGCACAGTTTAATGGTGACATTTTTTTAAAATAAAGCCAAAGTTTTAAGATGTCATTTTCTGTTATGTTAATATAACATAAAACACGTTAGAAGGTTTGCAGAATTAAGTACCTCTAGGCAACCTTAACTCTGCCCCCACCTAAAGTTATGAGACAGTGTTACCGAAAATTATGAGACAGCTCCATGTCTGCACCTTAAATCTTCTACAATAATCAAATGAGCCACATACTTCCAATAAACTGTATCATAATAGATGTAGCTCTGTATTGTAACACCCACTTCTGCATATTTACTACATTTAGGGTGACCAGAAAGCATGAAAAATAAGGACAGGACTGGGGAGGGGAGGATAGGTACCTATATAAAGAAAAAAAAGCCCTGAATATTAGGACTGTTCCTAAAAAATCAGGACACTATGGCATTTGTCCATATGTTGGGAAAGGGAAGGAAGTACTCCAAATATTAAGTGAGCAAAAAAAAAAAAAAAAAGTTTTGTAATGGCACTCCATAAACTCATATAATCCACAAATCTCCTTTTCCTTTCAACAGTATGAATCTCCTTCCCTGCTCCTATGGACAGATCAAAGTACCATCACTGTTAAAGAAAATGCTGCCATGTAAAAATGTTGTTGCCTGCTTCATGCAGGGAAAGAATGAAGATTCTATAGCTACTGGTTTCCTCAGAATAAGGTGAAGTACGTGTGAAGATTTTACTGCTCACTGTCTGCCTCCACTATGCAAGGAGCTGAATTATATCATCACATTCTCCTCTTGGCTAAAGGTTAAAGATGCCATCATCAGAGAAGCACAGGTCTTTAATGGAGGCTTCTCTCAGTGGGCGTTCCACACTGCTTTTTCTGAAGGATCCCCATTGTGCTGGGCTGAAATGAGCAAGAGCAATCTCTTTTTCCTCCAAGAGAGGTTTGAAGCCTGAAGCCTCCTGGGCATTCAGAAATGCATTTCAGTGACATTTCAATCACTCCTCCCCACACATTCAGTTATAAAAGGGAGGAGTGGGGAGTGGCACTAGGTCCAGGGATGGAGGAAGAGATGTAATGGTTTCTCTTAGGGCTGTCAAGCAATTAAAAATGTTAACCACAGTTAATTGTACTGTTAAATAATAGAATACCATTTATTTAAATATTTTGCATGTTTTCTATATTTTCAAATGTATTGATTTCAATTACAACATGGTGTGCAATGCTAATATTTACTTTTGATTACAAACATTTACAGTGTAAAAAACAAAAAAAATAGTATTTTTCAATTCATCTCATACAAGTACTCTAGTGCAAACATTTTATCATGAAAGATGAACTTAGAAAAGTAGAATTATGTACGAAAACAACTGCATTCAAAAATAGATCAATGTAAATCTTTAATGGCTACAAGTCCACTCAGTCCTACTTCTTGCTCAGCCAGTCAGTCATTCAGACAGACAAGTTTGTTTACATTTTCTGCAGATATTGCTATCTGTTTCTTGTTTATACTGTAACCTGAAAATGAGAACAGGCCCTTTGATGGCACTTTTCTAGCTAGCACTACAACATATTTATGTGCCAGATATATAACAATTTGTATGTCCTTTCATAGGATGAGTTGAGGATGCTTTGCAAACAACAGCAGCAACCTACTTCTTCAGATGAAAGAAACTTCTAAAATTAGTTCTGACAAAAAAGATCTCTGTGGAACAAATCACAAAGCCCATCATGATCAAAATACACATGACTGGCCATTTATATAGGCTCCTCACCAGCTAATCAACATTAAAAAAATAGCTGAATGCACTGAGTCCCACTCTATTATCAACAGACTCTGAATTAATATCCAAACTTAAACCATTCCTGGAATTTGGCTTCATAGGCAACTCAAAAACAGTTAGACAATATAAAATTCAAGCAGTCCTTCCTTCCTCTTTGAGCTTGGCTGGCTCGAAGGTTCAACTTCAGGACATCCTCCAGTTTTTCTGTCTCTAGAGAGACACTCCCACTTCACTTATATCCCAGGAGGAATGAATGAGCAGTATGTACCAGAGAAAAATCAGCAGAATTTCAGCAGTATTATGCAATAGTCTAATGCCTGATGTCACTTAGGTAAACAGAAGAGTGCCACAAGTTTGCTATAAGGAATTTTGCACCTTGCTTTGGCAAATCAAAGGATTAGGTTAAAGCCTGGATCAGCTAATTTGATGCAGAATTCTAGCATGACTTCAGCCAGAAAAAGCCAGTACAGGTTGAACCACTCTAGTCTGGCACCCTCAGCACCTGACCAGTACCAAATCAGAGAATTTGTTAAACCACAAGAGGTCAATATTGCCTAGCAGCATTACCAACACTTGCACTGCTTATTGTAGGGAGATGTTTAGGGATACATTAAAGCTAAATAACAGCACAGAACACTGAGAGCCAGGACTGTAAACAAACTGGGACCCTGGGAAATTTGGCTACACCCATGATAAGTGGACATCCAGCTGACTAAAATCATGCTTGGCCACGGATGTTGTCAGATCAGAGACGGCTGGACTAGAGAAGCTCAACCAGAATATGTGATAATGTACCTGTTGGGGGAAAGGGTGGATATTGATAAAGTGCTTGTCATCCACTGAACATTTAAGCTGAAGTGATCAAATGTAGGATATTATTGTAATGAAATAAATATGACACAAACAATAGGGAGTGTGCTGAAATGGAACAAATGATGACCAAGAAGGCAGCTTATTATTAGAAATCCCAAGAGAAAGGGATAGAAAGGAATTACTATTTCATCTTTATCCTCTATATCTTTAGAAAAATATATTACTACTTAATACATAGCATAGAATATTCAAATATTGTGCTTCTAGAGGCTAAACCTTTATGAAATTACTTAAGAAACCTACTGGATAACAGGCATTCCCAAATATCCCTACTATGAAAGAGAATATATTTTCCAATTTGTGTCACATAGATTAAAAAATCCAGATTTATAGTATCACTGATTTAGAAAGCTGAACATGTGACCTGAAATGTTAAATTGTCATATTAAAAGATTTCAAGTCTGGGAGGAGTCCTTGCTTTTTCTGGAACAAGAGAACTTAATTAAATGGAATGGTGAAAAAAAGAGATGGTGGACTACCATAACAAAATCTAGATGGAAACTAGGAGGCCTCAGGGGATATCTGAAAAAAGAAAACCAAAGAAATGAAGATACATTTTTAGATTGGAAGCCCTAGATCCACTGAAGTCAATAGCAAAACTCCTCTTGACTTAGGGCACATCTACACAGTGGAGATATTTTGGGATACTGGCAGTATCCCGAAATAGCTACCCCACGTCTTTTGAACATGCCCACTATTTTGAGATAGGTGCTGTGTGGATGCACCCTTAGAGCCAGGGAGCCTACTAGTGATTCAGTACTTTGCTAAACTACCTAGGAATGAAGAGAACAAAGTAGGATAAAGATACGATACAGAAATTAAACTAAATTAATTACAATAGACATCACGAGAGGGGGAGACAGCTAATCCAGATGCTTTCTCTTTTTGATAATACCTTTAAAAATGCCCAATGGGTAATTGAGGAAACTACAGGGATATAAGTTTTAGTTTGCTAAAACTAAGGGTACATCTACATGGAATACTTATTCAGAAATAAGCTACTTTGGAAGAAATACTCTGAAATAGTTTATTTTGAAATAGCACATCTTCACTACAGGGAAGCCTCAAAATTAGTCTGAGGCAGGCTTCCCTAATGTGGACGTGATACCTCAATTTAGAGCCCCAGGAAGCACTGGCGAGTAATTATTTTGAATGGCCCTGGGGAGGAGCTATTTTGAAATAGCAGCAGGGGGGCATCCACATTACTGCTATTCTGAAATAGCTATTTTGGAATAGGCATTAATCTTTGTGGAATGAGGTTTACAGAAGTCAGAATAAGCCATCTTTTGTTTCAAAGGTATTTCAAAATAGCGGAATTGCTGTGTAGATATTCGCATTGTTATTTTGGAATAATGGCCATTATTCCGAAATAATGCTGCTGTGTAGACGCACCCTAAGAAAAATAGCTGAAATAATAGCTATACAACGTCTAGATGAGCAGGATATTAGAGGGACAGGCTAAGTAATTTTTTAAAAGAATAATTTTCTCTCTCCAATTAGAATTATTTAGAGGCACAAACAAATATTTATTTAGGCCTTCAATAAACCTTTGATAATAGCTGCTGAAGAGGGGCTAAGTAAAAAATTCTAGGGTAAGAAACAAAGTTATATCGTGGATTACAGTTAAGCAACAGAAAACAAAGACCAGGAATAAAACAGTCAATTCTCATCATGGAAAGAGATTAACAGTGAGGATATCCTAAGGTTTTCTATACAGGAAACTCCAGTGTTATGACGGCCCAACTTGTGACCCCCCCCACACTTATGACCATTTTGTAAGCGCGGAAGGGACCAAACCCCCCGACTTACATCCTTAGCCCACATTTACGATGGCACACAGCAACCTATCGTTATGTGTAACCCTGTATTTTGAGGCCATCGTGTGGCCCGCCCACCATTCATATAAGCTAAAGTAGCCTCAGAACTGCTCTAATATACACTTTATTTCAAATGTCCCTTAGGAATTGTTTTGGCAGCCTAGAGTAGTCAGAGCCCAGCATATTCTGACTTTGTCCCCATTATCTCTGAGATATTCATCAGGGAAACTCCTAATGTCCTGCGGGACTCCACCAACAATATTGCTGTTTCACGCCATTGGGCAGTGTAAAGAGGTTGCAATAGAAACCAGAGTCTCAACCTTTAGCTCCTCAGTTCCAGCGAATGCCATTATCTGTTATAATGGAAATTTCAAAATAAGTCACTCTGTCCTACAATGAACACTCTGTCCTACATGCTTTGCTTCTGCTTTTTGCATATATTCATATCAAATATAGATCTCTGCTTCCGATCTTCTTGCTTATCGCTTAACTGTAACACATGTTCTGCTGTCTCAACTTTATATTTCAATACTGTCACTTACAAAAGTTTCACAAATATTCCAAGCTTTCAGGTTTGTTTGTTATTATTTATTAACTGTAGGGCAGCTCCCACAGCCACTGGAGCCCTTACAATGATTTACTGACAACTTCTTTAGTCCTAGAGTAAATTTCTATACATATATCTATGGCCCACAACCATAAGAAAATAAAATGGCGATTAGGATGCCATAAGTATACTTTATTATGATTTATATGAAAATAAACCTTTAACTCTAGTTGGGCATGATGCTATGCAATACAGTCAAAACCACAAAACAAGGTTGCTGTCTCAAGGACTTTACAATCTTAAACTGGACCTAAATCAACAGGGTGTGGACAGGACTGAGAGACACAAAAGGTCATTTATTGTATCTGTACGGTACTTAGCCCAATGGGTCCCAACCAGGTTGTGGCTTTTAAGCACGCCCTCCTATAGAAATGTTTAATAATATTATTATTAACAAGAGAAGGAGGGGAAAATTAGCAGCAGCATAGTTATGTATTGTGAACAATGTGCTGGCAAATTGGATACCAAGTATTTCAATCCTAGCATAAGACATGAATTTTGAGAAGTGACTTGAAGGGGGAAGCTTGCAATAGTGAACCATTTTTGTCAACATTTCCAGCATAAATTCATTTTCTATAATTTATAACTCAGTCTCCAATATTTTATATATGATATCCATGTTCTGTTCCAGATGAGCAATCAGGGGGTTAAGTAACATGAAGTTTATGACTGGAATCAGTGGAAACATTTCTAATGCAACACTTTTCTGTCAGAAAATGCTGAAACATCACTTAAATATTGTGCAGGACCATATTGATTTTGTGGAAATATTTGATAGGAAATCATCAAAATTCCTCACTTCAGAAAGGTAATAATGTTGAATTTCTTTGTTTCAAAAAGACTGGAACATTCTATTTAGATTTTTATGTTATAGTTTACAAAATAATATCAAACATAAATGATAACCTGATAACGGTGGAACACAACCTTCTGATAAAGTTGTTTCAAACTTTTCCACACATTTTGGATAATTTTGACATTTCAACTTTTCTTTTGATTCAGAATCAGAACACAAAGTTCAAAAAGTTAGAATTTCCTACAGAAGGTAAATTCCATTTTCCAAGCAGCTCTACTTATGACATTAAGACTTCAGAAAAATGGTTGGCACTTAACATAACTCTGGTCTCCATTTCATTGTTGTATGGGTAAAATTTGAGACTGAGACCTGATCTAAAACTTTCAAAATTCATCTTGGCTCTATCAATGGCTTTTTAAATTTAGGTGCATCAAAAATTCCATCTTCCCTTCTTTCTATCCTATTTTGCACCATCGTCCACATTTATGTGGCAGTGACAATGATAATAAGGTGGTTAATGCTTATAAAATGATTTGAAGAATTAAAGTGTGTTAAATATTAACCCTTACATTTTTAAAGGACAGAATGTGGAGAACTGGAGCTACCAAGGGGAATTCTGGCTAACTAAGGAGTTCAGCAAGTATTGTAAAACATACTTCCAGCTGGAGCCAGGTAGCTCTACTGGCTAGTGTAATACTGGAGACTAGCTCTGTCCTCAACCTGACACCTAATGAGTAGAAACAGAAAGAAGCAACTGTGCTCTTAAATAGAACTGTGCATAGAATCTGATATTCAATATATAATTTCTGGTAGGGATAGAATGTATTCAAAATTAAAAGTAAAAACACTTAAAAACATTTACGAACATAAGAACATTATATGGACAGAGCTGCAAGGCTTCCCTAAGAGGCCAGCTGGAGAAGTATTTCTTATATCATCAGTAACCAATTTTATTGTAAATAAAGTAAGAGAAAAGCCCAGCCCAACAAGCATAGGTAAGTGTCTCAAGAACCTCAACAGACAACCTTATTACTAGTCTAAAATATTTGTTGCTTTTGTTTACAAGTAGGGGCATAAATAAAATAAAGCTTATATAAACACATTGCCTTTCAGGACACTGCACAGTTAAATAATGAAAAATAATTATTTAGTTTGTATGTTTTTTGAGGCACATAGGCTGTTCTTTTTTATTTTTTGTTCTGAGTTTGTACCTGGTACAGTATGGCTCTGACCCCACAACAGGGCTGTATAATAATAAATAATAAATACATAAATAATTGATAATAATAATACTTTTAAAAATGAGTAGAAGGACAGAAAAGTAAGAAGTAAACCAAAACTAAAAAAAACCAGATTTTCAGCTATTTTTTATGAATAGCAGGAGATTGGCCAACTGTTCCAGAAGATAGACAGGAGACGCTGGATGCCACTTTATTTCTAAATGTCATGAAGTACACAGCAGATAAAAGTGTATCTTGCAGGTAATTCCACATTCATTGACACATTTCTGAGGGAAGCCCTCCCCTATACCTGCCAAGCCAATCTGCTATCAGGACTTTGCCACTCCCTGAATGACAATTCATGGGATCCACAAAGGGGGGGGGCGGGGAGGGAGGTGAGGGAGACTCATTGCCATACCTATCATAGGAGCCCCAACCTCCCCCTTTCCAGAGAAACCTAGGATGATGGGAAATCTTCTGCACAAGCAAAACACATCACAGGGAACAGGTATTCAAGAAGGACATAGATAACACATTCAGGCTGCATCTAGACTGGCGTGATTTTGCGCAAATACTTTTAATGGAATAGTATTTGCGCAAGAGAGCGTCTATACTGGCATATGCCTTTGTGCAAAAGCATCCGTGCCAGTGTAGACGTTCTCTTGTATAAGAAAGCTCCAATGGCTATTAACATTGCTGTCTACACTGCACAAGAGGGCGCAAGAGGGCTTATCCCTGAGCGGGAGCGTCAGAGTATTTGCGCAAGAACCACTGATTTTGTACATTACAAAGTCAGTGTTCTTACGCAAATACTCGCAGCCGGTGTAGACAGGTGGCAAGATTTTGCGCAAAAGTGGCTGCTTTTGCACAAAATCATGCCAGTCTAGACGCAGCCTTACGCAGTAACTGGGACATAAAAAAGCATGAACAAAGTTTTCAGCAGAGGTGTCTGAAGATGCCAAAGTTATAGTGTGAATAATGTAAAAATATGAAAAGAGAAAAATATGTATAAAATAGAATGAAGATATGGAGAGAGATTTTGAGAAGAATTGAGCTGGGGAATATTGCCATATTCCAAGAGAAACATTTGTGAAATATCCCAAAGGATACTTTTTGGCAACTGCTCTTCTACCTTGAGTGTTTTCTCATACAGAGAATTGATTAGATCTATTCTGTTACCCCTTCTGTTCAAATGTATTTGAGGATGCTGGACAGATTTGATAAAACATGGGCTCACAGTCTCCACAAAATCTGTACTGGTTTGGTGTAGTGGAATGAGTGACTCAGTGTCTATGTGAACTTGGAGCTGGAAAAAGGCTGTGGTACAGAACAACCGTTAAAAAAAGCTGAAGTATATTCTTTTTACAGTTCAAACTGAGAGAACACACCAGGCATCTGCATTATGTGTTTGTAATACACAAGTTGCTTGAAATCCTGGGCTGTTTTTGAAAGTTAAGAGCACTTTTTTCCTTTTGCACTTTCAACTAAGTTTGTGAATTCTCCTTTTGGGTACAGCCTGACCACAGTTGTCCATGCTTTTGTCAATTTGAGATTGGTTACTTTAATATGTTCTGCACATATGGGATTGCACTCATATGAGAGTAGTCTACTCTATAAACTTATTACAGAATTAAAACTGTTCCTGAAAGTTTTCAACTTTTTATAATTTGTCAAGTGCTTAGAATTAGACATTAAACATGAAAAAAATATAGTTATCCATGTAATATTTGATGGTCTAGATTTTCAGTTGGACTTCAGTATGCTTTGGAGGGGTGAAAATGTGCAACTATATTAAGTGTTAGTACAGATATTAGCAATTGTATGGCCAGCAAATGACCAGTGACATGGCTTACATATGCAAAAAGGCACAGTGACTGCTTCAAAGACTGATTATTGTAACATGATCTGAAACATCAGCAAAAGTGGTAGACTTAAATGGTATGAACACAGTAAGATGGAATACCGCACGTAATGGATTTGCCTGATAATTTCAAATACTTGGTGGTAGGAGACAGAACCACTGCAATTTTGAATGCTCACAGACAAGTCTTGTATTTGAATATTATGAAGTTAAAGGTCAACCACAAACTTTAAGATTCTATAAATTCTTTAGGTGGTACACTTTCAATTTCAAACTAAAATTAACTATAAAGGAAAAAAATACAATAGTCTATTGTCATAAAGTGTATTTACCCATTATTTTCCAACCTTTTACTAGGCTAATGGTTAAGAATGTGAAATGAAATTTTCAATAGGCATTAATATTTTATGCTATGAAGCGAAACAGTTCTGATGAGTAGGATATCCTGAGATCTGCACTGCATATACCTTCACTGGCTCAATTACACGTTTCTCACCTATTTAATAAAGCTTGACATATCTCTATTAATTGAAGTGTTGCCATAGTTTATTTCCTTATACTCTCTATCAAGCTTCTTACAGTGAATAAGACACTTGCATCAGAGAGGTCTACTGGAACAGAGCAAACCTCCAATGTAAATGTAGGTGGATCATCAGATGGGACAATGCAATGATATAAAAATGGAAAGACAGGGGACTGGAATATTGTAAAGTTAAAGAAACAAGGGAATGAAAGTGATTGAAACTGGAATGATAGGTAACCTACTGTAAAAGGTGTGAAAGCATAACAGTAGGGGACTGGAATAATCAGATATGGGAACGACCTAACAATGGAATGCTTTCAAACTGAAGCACCTCAAAAGTGAAATGATCTTAGAGCAGAATAATCACATTTGCCTCTGGGAATAAAATTTAAAGGTTAAAAAAGTTTGAAGAACTAAAACTTTGAGGTTTATGCAGATGGAACTCAAAAAAGAAAGGATTCAATCTGAGCAAAAGTGGGAAAGTTAAAAGGGGTGGGGTGGGGATTAATGGCAGAATACAAAGGGGAAAGGTTAACTGAAACTATGCATAGCTTAAACACCTCTCATTTCATAGGGCGCAACTAGAGGAGGCAGAAAGCTGACTTTATGCGATATGTTCATATTTCTAATATAATTCAGCTTTAATCCCTGTACTAGTTCATTACAGCAAATTTTCTTCCTCTTTCCTCACAGGGCCTAAATATAACCTTCCTAGCAAAGAGAAATAAAAGGATTTGGAGGTATGCAAGTGTGTGTAAATAATTTCAATCCTAAAATTAAATAGGTAGAGTGAAAGCTTTGTTATGTGGCACTAATGGGGGTTGCTGGTTAATTGAATGTGCAGATCTGACTCCTGGCAGCTAGAGGCAGGCTAAGGGAGAAGTAGGCACCTGATGATGTCAGCCCAGCAGTGCCAGCTGTCAGAAGCCCCACAATGGCTGGCTAGACATATGGGAGTCAGGGGCACGCGCCGGAAGATGCAGCAGTACTGTGGTTGAGGACAATGCCAGTTAATAAAGTTTTCTGTTTAACAGAGTACTAGACAACAAAACGATCACTCTAGAATGTTAAATGCAAACAGTAGCATACTGGACTGCCTATATTAATACACTTTTTCAGAATACTGGATATTTGTTTGCTATTCTGTAATTTTAAGATCAATGAGAGATTCAACTTCTAGGAACTCCTACTGATATTAAACCCATTAAGCTCCAACGGTCTGGATTTGTTCTTAAGAAGAAGACTATTTTCATAAGTGAATTGAGGCTGTTAGTTCAATGGGATTTCTTAATCATCAGTAGAATTTACATTTTCATGGTGCTTTAATGGAAAGGGTGGTAAAGGAAGTGATGATAATTCCCTCATACTTGATAGAATACTTATTTTCCCATCCTTGTTTGCTGTTAACTTTCTGCCTTAATTTTAGGAATGGCATAATTGCTCATTATTATCTATTGAGGAACAGCATTTTTTCAATCTTTCCATTTTTCATAGAAACCTGGTAACTAATTTGTTTTTCTAAAACCACTATGGACAACTTTACAATAAGAAATGTTCCCTCTTCTCTCAAATTTACACCATAAGGTGGAATTTATTTTGACATCATACGTAAGTACACATGACAACAAATGTACTAAGATTTCTAACTTGCAGTGAATCATGCCAGTGTAGCAAGACATAAAGTCACAGATGTGTGTCCAATCAAGTGGAAAAACACAAGAACAGCAACTCTGTTCTATTGCTCCTTGCTAGGCATTACTAAACAGTCAATACCAGTTCTGGTGGAAGTAGAGGAAGTAAGAGTATGAGGTTGTTTAAGAAAAGAACCCACCGATCAATTAAGGCTTCATTAGCTCTAAAAGGACTTTCAAATCCATCCAGATTTCAGTAGGAGGATTGTTGTACATGTTATAAAGGATGTACTGTCGGGTTAGGGGGAAATTGAGGATCATAGTGGTTCTGACAATGATGTACATATGACTTCCTCTGTAGCATGGGGTACAGATCACAGCTAGAGGATTCTCTGCATCTTGGGGTCTTCAAAGTATTTGAAGGCTTCAATATCTGAGATATAGGTGAGAGGATTATTCTAGGAGGGGTGGGTGAGATTTTGTGGCCTGCACTGTGCAGGGGGTCAGACTAGATGATCATAATGGTCCCTTCTGACCTTAAAGTCTATGAGTCTATGAGTCTATGACTTCCAATACCTGAGCTATTCTTTTCAATTAATTAAAATAAAAAAGCAAGTTTCTAGCTCTCATGGTTGTGAAGAAAAGTTTGGAAATGTGACTCAAGTTTAATCTAAAAGCTCAAAACCCAAAACCAAATGAAAAAAAAAATCTCATTAATTTTGGCTTGACATATGTTTTTAAATCCTTGGAGTTGATAATAGTGAATATGCAAATAATTAAGTAATAAAAGTATTACATATGTATGTATTATATTCTTTTCTTGTCTAGTTTGTGTGTTAGTTGATTCAAAATGATCTATGTTACTTCATCTTCTGGCAAATAATAAATGCAGGCAGAAAATAATACCAATAGAATTATTTGCACAAAAATCTGCCTTGCCTATGTTTCATATTCCATCCAATGCACTCTGCTTTAGTGATAGGAAAACATTGCAGTGGTGACTAGACACATGACTTCTCCATGCTTCATAATCCACCTGAGGCACGAATAGCAGTTGATTATTGCATGTCCTGACCATTGTTATTACTTGCCTCACATATTATGAAAAGTTTAAATATACAGGCAGTCCCTGGGTTACGTACAAGATAGGGACTGTAGGTTTGTTCTTAAGTTGAATCTGTATGTAAGTCGGAACTGGCGTCCAGATTCAGCCGCTGCTGAAACTGATCAGTTTCAACCGCGGCTGAATCTGGACGCCAGTTCTAACTTACATACAGATTCAACTTAAGAAACCCAGGCGTCCCCAAGTCAGCTGCTGCTGAAACTGATCAGCAGCTGATTCCAGGAAGCCTGGGCAGAGCAACTCTGCCTCGGGCTTCCTGTAGTCAGCCGCTGGTCAGTTTCAGCAGCGGCTGACTTGGGGACGCCTGGGGCAGAGCAGCTGGGGTACTGCTGGGTTGCTCCAGTAGCGCGGCTCCTCGGCGCTACTGGAGCAACCCAGCAGCATCCCAGCTGCTCTGCCTCAGGCATCCTGATTCAGCCGCTGCTGAAACTGACCAGCAGCGGCAGAGCAGCTGGGGTGCTGCCGGGTTGGTCCGGATCGGCGCTGCGGGACCAACCTGGCAGCCCCCAGCTGCTCTACCCCAGGGGTAGGCAAGAAAAGCCTGGTCTGCTGGGGGGGGGGGAGGCACTAGCTGCACCCCCACCCCCCAGCAGAACAGGGAGACGGGGGTGGCGGGACCGCCCAAGTCCTCCACGGCTTTGCTCCGTCTCCCTGGTCTGCTGACCTGGGAGACGCAGAGCAAAGCCACAGAGCACGCGGGCAGTGGGACAGTACAGGTGCGCCGCGGCTGTCCCACTGCTGGCATGCTCCGAGGCTTTGCTCCCCATCTCCCTGATCTTCTGGTCAGACCGGGGAGATGGGGAGCAAAGCCACAGAGCACGCGGGCAGTAGGACAGTCCAGGCGTGCTTGGGCTGTCCCGCTGGGGGGTGCTCCAAGGCTTTGCTCCCCATCTCCCTGCAGACCAGGGAGACGGGGAGCAGCTTTTCTCGCCCCGGAGGACGGAGGCGGTGGACCACGGCGCATCTGGGCGTCCCGCCGCTCCCATCCTCCGGGACAAGAAAAGCCCCGTTCGTAACTGCGGATTCGACATAAGTCGGATCCGTGTAACTCGGGGACTGCCTGTAATAAATTCCCTGAAATTCACCTAATTTTAATTCCAGTTATTCTGGATTTGTATTTCACCACAGCAAGCATACATACATGTTCTGAATCTCTCCTCAATTATATTAGTGAGAGTAAGGGAGAGAATTCAGTAAAAGGAAAGACAAGTATTTCATACACAATGGAGCAGTTTCGGCAGGAAATTCTGTGGCACCCATTCCTTAGAATACCATATAGCCTGGTGGTTATGCCACTCACCTCGGAAGGGAGAATGCCTGCATTCAAATTCCAGCTCCAGAGCAATCACATCCATTTTGTGACTCTACCCTGAACTTTTTTCTGACTGAAACTATTCAGGAAATTAATTTCAAATTAGATTTAAACTACATTTTTTGGAGAATAAACTATTTGTGTGAAAAAATCACACACCTCTAGTTCTGAGGCCCTTGATGAGGGATGGATTCCATTGAAACCAGTTGTGATCTGACTGAGCACAGCTTTCTGCCCTTGTGGCGAGCTGGGCCACAGAGTGAAATTTTCTCCTACTGGATTCAATGGGAATTTTGCCACTGACTTAAAGGGCACTAGGGGATACCTCCTCCGTCTTTTCTGCTACTCAGTACAGCGATTGTATGTGTTATACCAGGAACTGTTTTTTAAATGTTGTTTAATAAGTCTGTAGCTAAATGCCTCAGCTAATTAAGTAGATGCCTCTGTTATATTTATTTGTCCACCCATAGTGGCTAGGGCAATGGCAATATGTTTACAAATGTGAATTTTCTTTAACTATTGTATGGAAATGTTCCAGAGTTGTCGCAGAGAATTTTGTATTTTAAAATCAATACAGAGTCAGAATAATAGCAAAGTTGGTGGTCTTTATATCAATATTTTGTCCATTTACAAGGACTTTCAAAAATTTCAGGGATAATTAAAATGTAATTGTTATACATAAAATTGCCTTTTAATTTACTCTTGTTAAAAGACTGGTAACTTCCCCTTTCCATTTTTCCACTACTATGCTTTACTCCTTTAAAAAGGGTACGTCTAGACTACCGCGTTTTGTCGACGGAAGTTTTGTCGACAGATACTGTCGACAAAACTTCCGTCGACAATTTGCGTCCAGACACATGGAGTTCTGTCGACAAAGCAAGCCGCTTTGTCGACAGAACTCCGTAGTCTGGACGCAACGTTACAGGCAATAACACCTTCTGTCGACAGAATTCTGTCGACAGAAGGTGTTTTGCCTCGTAAAATGAGGTATACCAGCGTCAACAAAACCGCGGAGTTCTGTCAACGTTATGTCGACAGAACTCCGTGGTAGTGTAGACGCTGGTATTGTTTTGTCGACAAAAGTCCACTTTTGTCGACAAAACTAGGTAGTCTAGACACACCCTAAATGTCAAAATATATTTTATAGATAATACATGAAATGCATATACTACCAGGACAGATATTCTTCACAGAGAGGAGAATATCAGTATTATATATAGTATGTCCAACGAATACACACAGTGTATACATTTGTGATAAACTGTGGGGCTATATGATATCTCTAACTATTGAAAACCTTGACCAACTCATCTGTTCTCTGCCCACTAATCCACATCCTCCTGGACTTAATCTAAAATTTAAACTGTTAAGCAAGTCCAAAGAGTTGTCATTTGTTGTTAAATAAACCTACCATAGAAATATTTACTCTTTTTCCCTGCAAATTACCTTGGCTCGAAGCCCAAGAAAAGCAAAAGTTAGTCCTTAGTCAGCGATAGCTTTTTAATATATAAAAAGGTCAAAAATTTGAAGTCCATTGCCTTGCATCCCTGAAAATCTGAAACTTGTTGATCTTGGGTCTACAATCAGAATAATTTCACATTTGGGAAGATAAGGAAGGAACACTTCTTCAGCATGTGTATTTAGATAAACAAGTTAATTATTTAAAATATTAGAGGCATCTGAAATTCTTCTAGAAGAGCACACACATTCACAGAGAGTATTTTCAAAATATGTTATAGTATATAAAAGATTTATGGAGATTGGGTTTGAAGCTAAATTAGTCTAGAGATTGGATTCAATGCCACTGAAATTTGGTAAATTGCAGTCATGAGATACTGGCCCCAATTAATGGAAATCTTGCAGGTAAGATCAGCTCTTTTCAAGGGATTTATAATCTTTCACTGGTCCACAAGGAAAAACTATGGTGGTCATAACTTTTGAGTTGCTTCAGGGAACTAAATAATCTTAGCTCAGCGCTTGCAATGTTTTCTTAGGTATTCTCTTTGCTTAAGAAGCATAGGGAATTCTGTAAATATCAAAATTATATTATCTCATTATCTAAGGCAAAATTGGCAAGTATGACACACTAGTTTTGGATCTGCTCAAAACCAAGTTGAAGGAGCAAGTTAAGAGCCAAAGAAGTGAATAGATTCTACATTCCCTAATACTGTATACATAAGTAATTACAAACTACAAAGAATACATTTGTCTGCAAATATATGCATACCCAAAGTATGCAAACAATGGCCGATGAATTTAAACCTGGCACTCTTTTATTGTGTTTATAACACGGTTAATTTGGATATTAAAACAATTAATATCAATCTACAAAAAATAAAGAGATCCACTATGGTATATTTATTTGCTACAACTGCAAGATATAACAGATAAACATACTTATAGATGCAAATAATTGGATGCTCTTGGTAGTAAGATAGAAATTGCTATTTTCTCAAGTATCCAGCATTTTCTAAAACAGTTGCATACTGTATCAAATTATGTATGATGTGTGAGCTTTAAAATTTCCTTTAGCCTTCTCTTGTTCTCTTTTTTCAATCTTTTAATTCTTTCTTGGTTCTCCTGGATGTCTTGTCCTCCTATTTTCTGTCCCCTGATTCTCTTAACTAATGTCTGCCCACTCTGCATCAACAGGAAACGCTGTTAATTCAATCAGCGGAGATGAGACACAGTGCTTGGAAGGCGAGGGGGAAAGGCAAGAGGGTGTGCTTGGTAAGGAATAAGTGATCCCTTTTCCAAGGACGGTCTGCCTCCAGTTGAATGGCCGAGAGACTAGCTAGGCTGATTGGCTTTTGTCTTCTCTCCTCTCTCTTGTCTATTTAAATTCTCCTTGGACTTTTCTCTTGTGCCATTAGCTGCTGCCAAATAACTTTGGCCGATGACACAAGAAGAAAGGAGACACGTGGGGTCGGGGATGTGATAATACTAATTTCTAGTGCTCCCAGTACCCAGTATTCAATGGACTAAAAAGACCTGATCCCAGAAGTACATGGGGCATGGGATTATTCTGGCAGACCTTGCACCTTTAGGAAAAAGGGAGATATGAAGTTTGTGTAGACTGATTATATGGACTGGTTATATGGCAGGAGCTATTTAAGCCCACACTGGACTGTGTTAAATGTCTGATATTTGTGTGGGATAGCATACATCACTCCTCTCCAGTGTTACATAATTAAATTTGTGACCTGTTGCTGAAATCCATCCCTGTATCTTTCATTAGCCTGCATGCTCTGAACAATGGGCAGAAGTAGACTTTCCAAAAAGTTACTGTGGATAGTCCTGATGCAGCCTCCAGAGCTCAAGATTTGATCCTCTTATCTCCATTAAACAAATTAATTAATTTTGAGCAGGTAGTGTTTAGAGCCATAATTCAAAGTATTTTTTTTTTTGCCTTTTTATATTCAAACGGCAGCTACGGTATGCAATATTTTTGCCATGGTGATAGCTAAACAACATAGTCATGTCCATTCACCCACAGATATGAAGTTACTTTTCTGTAGTGTACATGCAGACTTTACACAATATATGCAAACACATCTTTCAAATGGTTACAAACCAACTCTAATAGCAAATGTAATTCTTTTCTGTAAAATAGCTGTTTTTAACACACAATATCTAACTCTTGTTTGCTCTTTAAAGTTTTATTGTCTTGGCATTTCATATAGGAAGAGAGCATTAGCATACTCAGGAGAACTGCTAAGAGTAAAAGGCCTCAAGCTACCTACTGCATGGTTAATAGCATAAAACATGGGATATAAAAACTTTTGTCTGATTGCTCACTTTACTTGTTTTAGAGTAGTGTTACTCTCAAGAGCATATATTCATGTTCTTCTTCTTCTAGTTTTATTACTTCTTTTGTATTATTTAATACATTTAAAGACACTTCTAAAAGACAAATTTTTCCATTTTGAAACAGTAATGGTTTGGAACTTGATAAAACACGCTAATGTTCATAGTGGTTTTTCCCCTCTCAAAGGTGATGCAGTACATGTGTAATGAAGTAATTAGCTACATAGTAAATAAACATGTCTACATGATTATGAATAGATATCTATATACAGTATCTAGCAAGATAAAACCTACCCCAGCGAATATTTTACTCTATTAAAGGGCAAATAATAAGGTAGCTTAAAGTCAGAGTATAATCTAAATTACTAATGTAGCTAAACAGCACTACATTAGAAATTAAAACGAACTTGAAAATGGAAAAAAGAAAACAAATAAAAAAGGGAAATCATGTCAGCTATTTTAAATACAGGAAGAATTGAAAACATAACTATATATTCCAGTATACATTTTTAAAATCATCCTATGGTGAACTTAAATCTAAGTCTATTTACATATCATATTCCTAATTATAATATAAATAACATGGGAAAATGTACCTTCAAGGTACATGTTTTACTATTTAGTAAACAAAAACTGCTACATTTGACACCACAGATTAAGGCCAGGCATTTCTAAAGCTTCATACTCATTTCTGAAATCCACAATACATCAATTTTTAATACTTCCACTCTCTCAGCTCCATTAAAAAGATGGTAGGGGAAAGATTTTAGAGTAATTAATGATATAGTTAGCTGCTAAATATTAATAGGAATCGTAGTCTTGCATAAAATATAACATATAAACCTTGCCAATACAGACGCACCAGTAATTAAAGTTGAATATGTAATTACACTGATTTATAAGACAGGCAAAAAGTTACATTTTACTAGCGTCTATGTAAACTGTAGGTAACAGTTAAACTTTGCATTTTACGGTTGATAGAAATAGGCAACATTTCCACTATAGTTCATAAATGGGTTAGAGACTTATAGTTAAAATTACAACTAATTCCAACATGAAAATTCTTACTGTACCTTATAGATAGAGCTGTGTCAATGACCACACACATACAAATATACCTTTCCACAGAAAGCACCTCTACTATCCTTGGTAGTGAGGAAAAATGGTACTGAATAATATTGATACAGCAGGTACTGAAAACATGGTACCTACGAGAAAGTGGGTCCCAGTATCCATTTTAATATTTAGTTTTCAAGTGTACAATTTCAGCTTTTACTTACCTGTGTATAAAAGTACTTTTGAGTAATATGGAGTTTCAAAAAAATGCATATTTTTTACTAAAACTCTGCTAACCACTCACTTACATGTGAGGCTGAGGAGAGCAGCCCGGACTGCTATTTCCATTACTGTCAATGTGATCCAGTGAACCATTGAGATCTTCATGGACTGCCTGCAGTAAGCCACTGGATGCGTTATTTATCAATCCTGGATTACTAAGCAAAGGTAAACTACTCTCTGCCAGTGCAGCCTAGCAAAATAAATAAGATATAGAATTCTTAGCCCATTCATCCACAAAACAGTTTTCAAATGTATACACACATGCACACATGCACAAAGAACTCCATTTTAACTTTCACATGTTGGTTCCACTGGTATGTTTTCTGGTTTATTATTTGTGTTAAATGTATTCAACTTGCAGATAGAATGAACTGTGCATTTCAGAACATATCTTCAAACTATTACTAACTTTGAATTACACTAACCCTGTACTTTTCCACACAATGCATGGTTCCTTTGTAACATAGACAGCTGCTACACTTCTAAAAATGACCAGAACTTAACTCAAAATAAAAAGTCCTGACATTTGCCTTTTATGCATAAAAATTATATATTATAATTAAATTTTAAAGTTTTTGCCATGAGCACCATGTTCCCCAACACTATGATGTGAAATCATTTATGACAGCTTGGATAAATATTAATGCATATCCACATGCATTTGCAAAAGCTTCTATCAATCTAACGTTTGCAGTAAAACTGAGTGTTCCAGATTTTGCCACAGGGTGTCCTTCTTGCTTCTTCACATCAAAAGTAGCATGAATTAGAACAGTGTGTCTTTCAGTGCTAGGTAATACAACTTACTTGAATGATACAACCAACTACTAAGAATGATCACAATGTCCATATAAACATAAATACAATCAGTTCAACTCCATAATATAACAGCATATAAAGCATGTCAGACACAAGAACATAATGAATATGTGAAAGGAAAGAATAATTTAGGATTTTTACCTGCAAGCTTGCATTAAGGGCTGCTCCATAGCCTAAGCTGGTGGGTATGTTTTTCACTAACGTTGGGCTTCTGAAAATAAATGATTTTTCAAAGTTTAAGAAAGGCAAGGTGGCTCAGTGAGTTAGTGCATTGGCTTTTTCAGCTGGTTTCAAACTGAAACGAGGTGTGTGTGTGTGTGTGTGGGTTCAATCTATTAGATCACAGCGATTTATTTATATCACAAACCCAAACTATTTGCTATAATTTGACCCACAAGGAACTCTGCTCAAGAGAAAAGGTCAGAAGTGAAACATGAAGGTTTATTCTGATGTGGACTGAGATACCCGGGCCAAGAGGGCTTTACAAGAGGAAATGTACATAGTGCCAGCCTCAACTATGCCTTGCTTTCAACAACTAAATGACTTTTACACTTGCAAGGAGTCCAAAAAGTTTACGACACTGACACAATATTGCTTTCTAAAAATGTATTACATAACTTCAGGAATCCAGAGAATAATGAAGGAACTGTTTTCATAGCATTATGAATTAAAAATGAATAAACAACATAATGGGTTGATTTATTTCTAGAATGTATATCTGACACATATTTAAATTACTCCAGAGTTCTATTTCCAATGCATTTAAGGTTTAGATAAACTGCCACTGTCTTGGGGTGTTCAGTTCAGTGGCTGTTTACAAATAAATGCATGGTTAAAACATGATATTTTCCTGCAAAGAAAAAATGTTTAGCTTGTCTCTATATGCCTTTGGCATTCTGAATGGTTTTTATCAAAACGAATAATGCACTCTAAAATGAATAAAAAGCATCTACAGCTCCAGACATACTGACATGGGATTAATCTGAAGTTGGACAGTACATACACAAAAGATCCTTCTGAGAAGGCGTCTCATGAATACTACCCTCATCAAGAAGGTATTTTTGAGGTCACTAGTGTAGGGTCTAGTACCTGTATGTCAAAAATGACCTTGAATAACTCCCTACTTCGGTCAAAGATTTACAGTAAAATCAAGCTCCTCCAAGGCACTAACACATGAGAAACATGTGCATGTATTACTATTTTTAATATATGGCAGAAGGACTTATGATGAATAGAATTAAAATGATGAACGTATGGAAACATATACTTAGAAACAAATATGACAGCAGTAAACTTTCTAGGACACCCAGGACAGTAAAAAATACAAGGAAAATGTCAATTACTATAGAAATGTAATAAATGTAGCTCACTAATAAGAGAGCATCAG
>NC_143052.1:49210000-49250000 GCF_052426305.1 Pelodiscus sinensis
GGTTACTCACATTTACCATATCAGAGTATTGTGTATTATAAGTATAGGGAAATACAGTGGTACCTTAGTCTCCACTTGGACCTGCATAAGCTGACCCTTTTGCCTATGTGAAGTTTCACTGATTTTAATGGAACTTTGTGTGGGTACAAGATTCCAATTCCTTATCAGTTTGAAGGACTCAGGCCTTATGAAACACTGTATGGTTATAGTGGGCAAAAACAGATTTTACAACAAACATCCCTGTGTATGCTTAATGCTACAAATCATGTTAAAAATCATGCTTAATTTGCTGAATGATGCAATTTATTTTTAAGTGATTTAACAACAACAAAAAAAGCATTTTATGTGTACTTTATGACTAATCTATTCTCCTATGCACTCAGATAATATCTATCTACCTTTGTTTTCTAATACTACAGAGAACTCCAAGTTTTTCAAAGTGGGCTTTCTTTTAATATCTGTAAACCTATCAAAAAAAGATATTCTCTCTAGCTTCAGACTCAAAGCAGTGATTTGTGCACTTATAGGTGTACTTTGTTTAGTGTCACCTATGGTGTAGATTGGATAGATTTTGTAAAAGATAGCATTACTTTTAAAGAAACATACAATTTGAGAAGCTATTGCATTTTACCTTCATTTTATTGCCATATTTTTCATCACACTCATTGTTTTCCAACGGTCATGAAATTGTTCATTTTCTTAGTCTGTTACATTCATAGACCTATTTACTGTTTATAAAGCAATATGCACTTACAGGTTTTGGAGATGGCTTAGGCTCTGAGGGTCGCATGTGCAAGTGGGTCATCATTGCTTGAAGACGTTCACGTTCTTTAGAAAGCTGTTAAGAAAGAGTGAGATCAGAAGCATTTTAGAAATGACTGATACAGCTATTTTACTGCAGTGATACATCTTATCATTGAGGTTGTCTCACTGTAATGATTCCTGCATATAAAAGCCTATGTCAGTAGAAAGTTATCTGAGAGGAAATGCAACTTTGGCTAGGGGAAAAAAAAACTTTTATAACCTTTCTTATGTTAAAAGGTCAAAGAAAACAAATAACACTTCATCTTTTTGTCAATAAGAGAATTGAGGTCACAGTTGCATCGACAGTAACAAGTTACTAAGACCATAAATTAGAAGGCCCATAGTGTCTCTTTAAAGTCCCGTGGACACTGTTAGCAATGGACTAGTGCCAACAGCTGTGAAGGGGTGAAGGGTCCTCAAAGCACAGTGCCTGCCAGGATTGTCTGCACACTTCATCCTTTCCCACTGAGGTCCAGTTAGTGCCCCCTGCAATCTGCCATCATCAATCTAATTCAATAGAGTGACAGAGACCAGGCAGTGTGAAACGCTGAACTCTGCCACTGAGTCGGCATCTACACTGCACTGGGGTCTCATTACAACTGATGGACCTTACTTTTCTCTCAGCCAGACAAAGCAAAAAATGACATAATTGGTCATACTGAAAGCAAAATCTTCAGTTGGACTGTTACGTTGCAGCAGACCCTCTGTACATTGTAAACAGGCCTTAAGAACCCCTTAAATTTGCTTCAGAAATCATTTCATTTTCTTTACAAAAGCTGTATTTTATTTGAATTCATGATTGATTTTCACATCATTTGACATACAAAATACTTGTCTTTTCAGATTCTAATGGTCTTGCCACATTAAAAACATAGAAAAGGATTTTTAAAAGAAGAAAATACTGACAAAATATAAACAGACACAAAGAAAGTATCTGTTGTTTACTTAAAATGTTGTGCTCTAATGATATCAATTTGGATATCAACAAAACAATTACTATGCTTGTAGAAATAAGAAATCAGTTAGGGTGTGTCTAGACTACATGCCTCCTTCGATGGAGGCATGTAGATTAGCCAGATCGGAAGAGGGAAATGAAGCCGCGATTAAAATAATCGCGGCTTCATTTAAATTTAAATGGCTGCCCCGATCTGCCGATCAGCTGTTTGTCGGCAGATCGGGGGAGTCTGGACGCGATGCCCCGACAAAGAAGCCTTTCTTCATCGACACAGGTAAGCCTGGTTTCACGAGGCTTACCTGTGTCGATGAAGAAAGGCTTCTTTGTCGGGGCATCGCGTCCAGACTCCCCCGATCTGCCGACAAACAGCTGATCGGCAGATCGGGGCAGCCATTTAAATTTAAATGAAGCCGCGATTATTTTAATCGCGGCTTCATTTCCCTCTTCCGATCTGGTTAATCTACATGCCTCCGTCGAAGGAGGCATGTAGTCTAGACACACCCTTAGTGTTTAACAAGGCTGTTTTCTTAGAAGTTTCTAAAGCTTTTTTGCAGGAATCTTGTGTTGAAATTAGTTCAAATGCTAGAGCTACAATAGAAAATTAGGAATGCATTAGACTAGACAACTGGACTAGTTCATTATCTAGAGCAGCAGCAGAGAGGTTCCCTGCTACCTGTGCAACTGTAGATATTTTGCCATTACTCATACACAGAAGAAAGTACTGGATATAATTTGAACAGCACAACTTTAATTAAAAACACACTTGAGGAAGAAAGCAAAAAGGCTTTTTCTTTGGCTTTATATTATATGCACAACACTTTAGAAACAAGCTATTTGCCATGATGTAAAACCCTAAAAAAAAGAATAAAGAGAGAGGAAAAAAAGATGTCCAGATGAGCCAACATTAAGCCTGCAAGCTCCGAGCTTCCAAAAGCAACTAGAACTTTGTTTGGGTTTGAAGTTGACACGTATTGAGGGGGAAAAGTGACATGATTATACTTTTCCATCAATATATATTTTTGGTTTCTGATATTAAAATACAAAAGAACCGAACAGCGTGGGCTCATCTACACTGGCCCCTTTTCCGAAAGGGGCATGTTAATTTCACAGGTCGTAATAGGGAAATCCGCAGGGGATTTAAATATCCCCCGCGGCATTTAAATAAAAATGTCCGCCGCTTTTTTCCGGCTTTTCTAAAAGCTGGAAAAGAGCGTCTACACTGGCCCCGATCCTCCGAAAAAAAAGCCCTTTTCCGGAGGATCTTATTCCTACTTCAAAGGAATTAACATGCCCCTTTCGGAAAAGGGGCCAGTGTAGACGTAGCCCATTAGTTTTGTAAAGAAGAAACAAAAATTCATACACAAAATGTATTCATGTTACATCAGTAACATCATTTACCAAGAATCAAGAAATCTAAATAGTTCTGTATCTTTCCTCTGCAAGTGCATCACTTCTTTATATAGAAACAAATACAAAAGAGACATTACCGCTCCTAAGCTGTGGTTCTGTGGCTGTGCAACTATCCATAATACAAATAACTCCAAACATAGTGGATACAGACCCAATTACTACCCCTTGCAGCCCATGGTGGTGGCATGATTGAGGGAAAGCCAGTATGGCTGCAACTGTCCCTGAAGATTGGTGATCTCTGGCTGCTGTAGTGGCTTCTTAAGTCTTCCAGTTCACACAACACCTATCTCAGAAGAAAGAACCAGCACAAAGGGGCTGTAAGATTGGGGAACCCCAGGGAGGACTCCTTGACTATGGCTGAAGATCTGGCCCAACATCTTTAGGCAATAGTTCTGCAGTTTTGAAAACCCCAAAGGGACGTTGGCTTGTCCCATGACTGGAAGATGAGATCCATATATATGCATGACAATGCTTCCTCCTGGACTGTGTCAGAAAATAACTCAACTGAGTGCCACAGGTCCTCTATTATTGTTGATGAAGATTCTCCAGTAGTTAAAATGCTAAGAAACTGTGCATGGTACCCTATATGCCTTAGCCATAGTACAGCTGTTCTTGTGGCTAGTGTAAAATAGAACAACAATTGATAAACCCTAAGTTGTTAGGGATTTATTACAATATTTAGCATTCACACAGTGCTTCACCTATTCAAAGTAACTAAATACAGATTAACTAAACAATTCCTCCATTATTAACACCTCACAAGTATGTTGTTACTCCAATTTGTAGATGGGAAATTAAAACATTAAGTAGGGCAGGTGACTTGCCCAAGGTTGCACAAGAAGTCAATATCATTCACATTAAGGATTTTAACAAAGTCTCAGAGATATTCTAAGAACTTTTTATGAACATCAATGAATCAGAGTCAAGAGACACAGGCCTTTTTTTCTGCAGATTGAATGTCTCTAGTCCAGAGCTCTCTGATCCGGCACGATATTAGTTAGCCAGATGTCCACTTATCATGGGTGTGGCCTAGTTTCCCATGGTCCCATAAAGTTTGTTTATAACCACCAGTTCTGGCTCTTCGGTTATGGGTGCAATAGGAGCCTCTTCTGCAAGAGGAAATGCAAATGGAGTGCTCATTTGCATATGTCGTGCTCTCATTTGCGTTTCCTACTTGGATCCCTTTTGCGCAAGAGTTTTTTGCGCAAAAAAGCGCTGTGTAGACGGCTCCTTTTTGCACAAAACCCCCCTTTTGCACGAGAGCTGTTTTTCTTTTTTGCGCAAAAAACTCTTGTGCAAAAGGGATCCAAGGAGGAAACGCAAATGAGAGCACGACATATGCAAATGAGCACTCCATTTGCATTTCTTCTTGTGGAAGAGGCTCGTAGTGTAGACATAGCGCTAGTGTTCTGTGCTGTTATTTAGCTCTAATTTACCCTTAAATGTCCTCTAACAGCCCAGTAAGCAGAGGTGCTGATAAAGCTGTAGAGAATATTGACTTCTCATGGTTTGCCAAAGTCTCTGGTTCAGGACTGGTCAGATCCTGAGGACTAGACCACTTCAACCTATATAACCCTTGAGACAGGCATGTTAAAAAAAAAAGGAGATAACATAACTATGTAACAAACCTGTATTTCTAACTGTTGAACCACTTGCATTTGCACCCGACACTGAGCAGTGCTTCTGTCATCCAATGCATGTTCATTGTTAAGGTGCCTGGTAAAGAAAGAAAATACTAATAAAATACAGGATTAAGGTGAGCATAATTTCTTCATTCAATTTGCTCATTCTTTAGATGGGACTCTCATTAATGTCAATGGAACATTTGCAAAAAACTCTAAATTGAATGCACCCAGTATACAACTATGTAAGATAACAATCAGTGCTGTGACATTTTTATTTTGATCCATAAAGTGTTCCCAGCTGATAAATGCTAGGGGCCCAGTTCTCCTGTGTGTTCAGGCTGCTTTGCCCATCTCTACCAGCACAAATCAGCCCTTAAGCCATGACTCCCTGTATACTAGTGGATTTCTCCTGTGAAAGGGATCATTGAGGGGCACAGAGGCAACATAGTGATTTCTATACTACCTCCATGCCATGCTGCTGGGATAAGTGAGCGGCCAGTACATCCTTAGACTCCACTGATCCCCAGCTGCTGTACTGATTCATTCAGGCTGTCCTGAATTAAAAGCAGCCTACAAGATACTTTCTTTATCTGATTTTCTTTAATCTCCACCCCCCATGCCTCAAATCTGACATCACAAGTACTAAGGAACAGCAAACAGTAGTAAAACCTCACTGATTTGCATTAATAATAGCCCCCCCAAAAATTCTCAGAGCATAATGCAACTGATGCAGCTCCATAATCAAGAATGAGCAGGAAAGGGCGAGGCAACGGCGAAGGGCAACTGCACACCTTGTATGCATTGCAGAGCGATTCCCCCTGGCAGCCTCTTGGAGGAGGGTCCAAGATGTGACCATTGGACCAGCAAGTGTGCAGATCCGAAACCAGATCTCCTGTATGGGGGAAGGAGCACACAGTGACCATGAGGCAGCCAGGAAGCTGGGCATAGCCTAAGGACAGGAGAGTGTGTCTCTTGAGACACCAATGGGGGCTCGATTGCAAAAGTCAGGAGATAGGAGAGTGTTTCCGGTTTATTATTCCTCCTCCCTCCAGGATTGTGGAATTCCCTGTTTATAGCATATCAGCTGCATGATGCAGGTTTTCTCTTTTCACAAACCTGTTGAGAACGTTTGGAGAGCAAGAAAAAGAAGAAATGGAGGCAGGGGCATTGGCTCTGCAAAAATTTGGATTCACTAGCTATTTCCCCTGAAGATCAGAGGAGCCAGAGCTACAGGGACTACTGTGCAGAGTCATGGCCACAGATACCAGCACCCCCTCTCTCCTTTCTTCTGAAAACCTCCTCATTATACAACATAGCTGCTTGATTCTTCTGCTGTAGGCAGGATTTACCTATTGGTGAATAAAGAATGAAAAAAACCAAAGGATATTGCAGCTTACCCTCACTAACAGCTCTTTGTTATTATTATATCTTCAGGTTTTTTTTTTTTAAAGAGTGGAAATCACATTTTTTATGCTCATGATGGGATTTGCCTATTAGTGAAGTGTAACAGAGATGTTTTGCTACTTGTGCAACAGGCCTGGAGAAAATAAGTAAATATGTCATTTTTCATTCAGTTTTAGATAAAGAAGGTTGGCATTAACAGTTTAAATATTAGAGGGGATTATTTATAATAAGCTTAATTTTCACCAAAAATGGATTCAGTAGCACCTTCCTCCTCTCACTTAAGACCACAAAACTCATGGTCCTTTGTTTTAAATTCCAGCCACCATTCCAGGTGCAAAAATGGAAGATGAAGCCTTAGAAATAAGACTTTGTGTACTTAAAATGTGCTCTTTTGTTTTCTAACATTTTCATTTCAAAGAATAATTTAATTTCGCCAACCAGGCATGTTCATCAGAAATAGCCATTTGTCAAAATTTCTCATTTTTTATGATGTGTTCATTTCCCCTGATTTTGAAATTAGGATAAATAGATAAGCAGCTAATTAATGAATAAATTCACCAAATGGACTTTCACAACATCCTCTTCATTGCACTGACAGGCCTGTATTCTTACAAAATATGTGATTTATTAATTTAATATTCATTTTAAACATGAACAAATTTATTTGGACATACTCTTTCATGGGCTGGAGTTCACTCTGTCAGATGCCTGAAGTGGAAACTTTAGTTTGGAAGGGATATATAAACATGCAAAGATGGGAGTGTTATACTACTATTATTTTTAACATACTTTCAAGTAATTTGTTACAAAATTGAGATATTTAGTAATTTCTAGATAAAGTGGAATAATAATGAACCTAATGCATATTTGTGTAAAATTGAAAACAAAAATGAAATACAGAGAATGGTAGAGCACATGTTTGTGCATGCCTCCATGCACCAGCTTGAGATGACTGCATACTCATTATTATGTGATTTATATACTACCACATGTTGGCTCGACAAGTTGCAGAACACAGACAGAGACTGCTTCCTGAGGCCATGTCTATACTATGTAGAAAACTGATGCTGCTGCGGTCAATCTTCCGGGGTTTGAATTAACGGGTCTAGTGAAGACCCGCTAATTTGAACTGAGAGGGCTCTACCATCGGTTCTGGTAGTCCTGCTCCTTACGAGGAGTAAGGGAAGTCACTCTTGGTGACCTCCTATTGTGTGGATGGCCCCAAAACGTGATTGATGTTAATTACATAGCTGGAGTTGTGTACCTTAAGTCAACTGTCCCTTCTAGTATAGACCAGGCATGAGGAACTTGACATTTAACAGTCACATGCAATGTGGTAGAAAAGGAAAGTCCAGTATAAAAGCAATTTCAGTGCGATCATACAGTAACTTGAGAGACTACTGAACATGTTGAGGGTTACAAAGTAATCTCCTGCCATTGAGTGCCAACACAACCTCTATATCATTATGTCCATCATATTATTGTTTATGTTTTATATTTTAGAGAAAAAATGTTTCAGAGAAGTGAAAAGCACATGAACATTTTAATAGGATGATTTTTTCTTGTCTTTTTGCCTGTGAAGGAGAGTTCCTTTATTTATCATGACTGTTCAAGCAGTATAGAGACAGAAAAAATTGGTCTAATACATTTTTAAAACCTCTAAAATACCTTTTTGGCTACAAATTTAGGGTCTAATATTTTGCAATCTAGCAGGACTAGAAATATATTTTGTATCTCTGGAAGACTGGGAATCTATCCAATGTACACATTTTTTGTTTCTTGCCTTTCAAATCTAGTTATCAGAAAATTTCCTGAAGTTTGGAATGTTAGGAGTCCCAACCAAGATGGATTATTGGTCTGAAATTGGGTGATGAGATGAAAGGGGCAAAATAAATTTAATGTACTTCATGATTTTGTAGTTGACTCAATGATTGAACAAGTAAGGGGATTTTTTCTGTAGTTATAATGGCAACAAATTGGATATTAAACAGTTACTGACTATGCACATTTGCATAAGAAAGTATTAATATAATAAGTAATGCACGCTATCAGTAAAGCGCATTAATGATAAATTATTAATTTGAGTGTCTTACATGAGAAATTAAAAGACTGAAAATACAGTGGCATCGATTTTGAAATGCATCAAACTGCACTAGATTTTTTGCAGCTAGATCTGGATTCTGTAATGCAAAAGCTACTGTAGCTTTGTAGGTGAGAACAGATGCCGTTTTAGCAAAGGTTCTAGTGGACGTTTACCTATATCAATTAACCTCCGTGTAACTTGGTACTCTTGTCAGTCTCTGCTCACACGAAGTCCATGACTAAAATAGCAGTGCTATAGGTCAGGAGGGAGGGGCACTGGCAGAGCTCTATGGAGGAATATACACAGAACCTGTCTGCCCTGTGTTGAGTTCCAGCCAGTACTATTATGAGCTTTTCTTTAATGAGTACTAAAATTCACTCATTTTTTAAAAAAAGGAGACTGTACATTCACAAGATATAGTCATCTTATATTATAAAATTCACAGGAAAATTATTTAAAAGCGTTTGTAACAAATGTTTATATTTTGAAAGTAATTTGTCCACCTGCATTGTCCAGGAGCTTTACTATTACATTTAAAGACAAAGCCTAATTTTAGTGCTCAGAAAATAAAGGACTTTAAAACTGAAAAAAAAAAATACATTTACACTATTGGACTACAGCAGTGATTCTCATCTAGGGTATGTGTAATCCCTGTGAGTGCACACAGTTCTTCTAGAGGGTGTGCATCAACTCATTTAAATAGTTGCCTAGTTTTACAATAGGCTACATAAAAAACACTAGAGAAACTAAAATTTCAAACAAACAAGTGTTTTTATGTTTATTTGTATATCTATATTGCCCTTCAATCACTATTTATTGTTACAAAAATAGAAGTACAATATATACATTCCAATTGATTTGTTTATATTTATATGGTACAAATGTGAAAATGAGCAACTTTTCAGTAACAGTATGCTGTGACGCTTTAATATATTTATGTATGATTATGTAAGCAGGTAGTTTTTAAGTGAAGTGAAAAATGTGCAAGACAAATCAGACTCCTGAAAAGGGTAGAGTAGTCTGGAAAGGTTGAGCACCACTGGACTACAGCATGGTAACATTTCTATCTTCACGCTTGAAAGTTAACATTATTATTACTCTCCTTTTTGCTTAAAAGTCAGGAGTAGAAGTGTATGGGTATAGAGAAAGATATATAATACAGAGAGACAGTAGAAGAAAATGTACAAGTTATAAAAACAATATGAAAATACTCTGCAATCATCATTTTACATGAACTCACTTGGAGCAAAAAGGATTTGATACTTGTTTACATTTTAGTGATAATCTATCACTGTATATTTAAAGAACCAAAAAGTGAAAAATGTTTGCATTTGTATGCTCAAGTCTTAGAGACCTATTCAATTTATCTAGCAGCTTTTATTAGACTAGAGACTGTAGACTACAATAATAGTCAATGAGGTTTTGTCTTGATTGAATTTTTCAGTGGAACACAAAAGAACCTTGCCATTAAAATAGTCCTTTATTCTCTTGTATGAAGGCGAAAGGTTTTTAAAGTGTTGTGATGTTCAGTAATGAGCCTCTATCTAAATTATCATTGGTGACAAACTCACAAAGCACTTTTCGAGGACACATAGTTATGAAATGCCAGAGCTGCCACTTTCTTTCCTGTAATTATAGGCTAGCTTGCAGCCCTTCAATGATCATTTATAGAACAGCCTCCAGTGGATTACTGAGAACTTGAAAAACACATACATACCTCTGCCACATCTCCCTTCTCCTTTCCTCGCTATTGTTTACCAGTGATATGTAAAATAATAGTGCCTATTCATTCCCCCTACTTAATTATGCCAATCAAAGTACAGAAATAGTGTCTGCTATAAATACAATGCAATATGACTAAATAAATAGGCTGAACATTAACATTAAATTATGAATTTATGTATTTATGACTATTTTATACCAGAATTATTCTCTTTTATGCTTTTATAACTGTCTCAGGTACTACATATTGCTGTTCAAAAATTCTCTATGATTTATAAATCAAGAATGGGATAATACTGAAAAATGAGAGGATTGGTGGATTTTCTCAGTCAGTGCCTAATTGCTGTTTCAAAATGCATATGCAAAGGGACATTTCATTAATCATTTAATCATGTCCCTTGCAGGAAGTTGGAACTAATGTTGCAAATACCCTTTTCATATGAATGCTCCATAATACTATCTTATGCATTTGATATATTGCATATGTCATAAATTATAGCTGCTTCAAAAAGACCAAGTGGGTTGTTATCCCTGAAGATGCTTGTTACAAAACCTTTAATAAGTTTTTTTTAACTTATTGCTAGTTCTATTTCACAGCTTCATTCCAGCCACCAATAATGCTCTTTCTGATGGCAAAGGTCTGTAAATTACCCATGCAATCACTAACACCATTTCACAGACCTGTTCTACTTCTACTGGTCTGCTAACAAGGCGATTACACACAAATTACTGAATGCCTATGAAATATTTAAATGCATTCTACTCTACTATGCATTAATAAGAGCAAAGCAAGCTCTGGAATTCTGGTTAGCTCCAGTCCCTAATGTCCCCTAATGAGCCTCTTACTGTGACTGCAGTTCAAACAGAGAGGTGAAGAAAAAATGCAAAGGGTGCCTTCAGAAAGGCAGCACTGAACAAACATTGTGTGAGCCAGTTCTAATTTATGGGTCACTTTATAGGTATATTGATTTTTGTTTTCAAAATGGAATAAATGATGTGGTCGAGTGGTGTTCTTTAAAAACTGCATGAGTCTGTATTCAAGCTATCTGAGGTGCACATGGAAAAGTATAAATATGCAGTCACCTTTCTAAACAACAATAAAGAAAACATTCCATAAATACAAAAATGCAACAATGTATTCTCTTCAATTTGTTTAATGCATATTTTCTCTTTCATTAGATGTAAATTTACATCCTAACCTCAGTTGCATATTTCCCATTATCAAATCAATTTCAATCTCTGGAATTTCAAATACATTTAAAGTTATAGCATTTCAAAAGCTAAAATGGGATCAGCTTTAAATCCAAGTGTGTCAGAGATTGTTTTAACAAAATGTTTCACTTGCATATCAGTGGTGTTTGATTTATTTTGCATCAAGCTTTTTATGTTTAAACACTGACAGGAGTTTAAATACAAAATGTTAGCTGTCACTATTCATTTAGCTGATTATGTCAGATGCCTTAGTTTTGAGAGATCGTGGCACTGTCACCAAAAGAAACAACATTCTGACAAGTTCAAAGAATGCCTTCTTGAGGTCATAATTTTGTAGCCATGCTTCCTAGTCAAAGACAAAGAAATAGACAATACACACTAAGTAAGAAAGAGCATAATTTTATATATCACCATGCAGCTGCAAGAAAAAAGAAAGTCAGATGAAGTCCTGTACTGAACTGTGTTCCATTAAACAAACAGTTTCTTCTTATGGCTTTTATTTTTTATTACTCTTTCCATGACATTTGGTCAATATTCTTTGTGGATTTTTAAATGTGCTCACGTGCCTCTGATAATAAATGTAATCTCTCCTGTTGGCAAGCTGGTCTACCTTCTATAGTATGATTTTTTTCCCTGACACTAACAATTCTGTCTCTATAGAGGAAAACATAACCCGGCTTTGTACTGTAGATCGTGTTTTGTTTGCTGGCGTCTGCTGCATGCAGGTTAAAGAACACTTGTCTGCTGGCTGGAATGTTATATTGTAAACCTTTAGGTTTAAGCTCTAAAAGTCAAATCTATCTACACTCAAACTGACTTAGGACCAATGGAATGATAATTAATTTTGCAGACAAAATACACAAAGTTTTGTCATATGTTATTACATTCTGACATTTATAAGACAGTAATGAAGAACTACAATTAAATGCTTTTAGTGATCTACTGAGCTCCTCACTTAGTGACCAAAAAATGGTTAGCTTCTGTCAACACCTGTTTTATAGTAAAATTCCAAAATTTTCATAAACATTTTTGGCACTCTTTTAATCTCCTCTCTTCGATGTCTAGTATTTTGTTTAACTCTTGTCTTCTTTACAGTTATGTAATAATCTTTTCTAATCTGTCTACATTTTGAGCTAAAAGTTGTTTTTGCAGAAGTCAGTAGAACTGATGGTGTGCACATGAACAATTTGTTATCTATCATAATTTCAACAAGACTGAAAATTTGCTGAAGAAAATATAAACCATGGTTTGGTGTTCCAAATGAAAGAATATCAAAGGAACCATATGATACTATGTTTTCCAATATGTATAGCATAAATGTTACAAATATTATTAATCTGTTCTACTGCATGCAAAGTCTAACTTCTTTCAGCATCTGACTACCTCATCAAAAACAAAAAAGATAATTATCCTAAACTATATTTAAAATGAAAACACTGAATACTGGATAACAAAAATGAAGGTGTAAAAACCTTTCATCACTATCAGTCATTTACTGTAAGTTATTCTTCACTTCACCCCAAATCCTTTCCATTATTACAAAAGTGAAGCAAAGCCTCTGTGTTTTCTGTCTTAATCCTCCTTCTCAGATGCCTCTGCACAGCTGCTTTTTTTTTTTAAACCCACAAGCTTCTTGGTGAACTGCATTTGGAGCACAACAAGTTAGAGTTCACTTCATAAATCAGGAGCTCTTCAAACTTGTCATAAGCATATTACAGAAATACACACTACTGGTCAGGGTAGTGTGCTCTATTAATATTTCATTTTAGAACAGTATACTTGCATTAACTCTATTAACACAGGTATCATACTGTTTCAAGTCAGAGAACCTACAACGTTGTAACAAAGATTACACTAAGAGCAAGGCCTTGATAACTACAGCCATTAGTCCTGTCATCCCCTATAAAGTTAATGGGTCGGAAAAATGGTCAATCTTTGGCCTAAAAGTTGATATTTAATTGAAATAAAATGTTTTTTAATTGTAATGGAGATTTTGCATTAGTGTGAACATGGAAAGGCACTAAGGGAACTAATGCCAAGTTACATATTGATTCACATTTTAATACTAATGCAAACTGTTTGAATATTTCAACTTCACAAACAACTGCATCTATCCCTCAATTAAGATGTCTTATTTGCCTCAGAAGATCAAAAGTTATAATTAAATGGAAAAAATATTCTCCAATTTTTTTTCTCTTGGAGTATGGGATGAAATGTTGGAATGGCTGTTAACTCTGAGTGGCTCTTCAAAGGACTGATCAGGAAGCTGTGAGTTTGCTCTGCCTCTTCCATATGCAACTGTAAACCCAGCACTACAGAGTGTTAATCAAAATGGTTTTAGTGATTGTGGATTATAACAAGAGACCTAACAGAAGGTCTCTTCTGTGAAAGGGGTGGCCAAGAATTAACATATCTATAGCTTGGAAGGATGGAAGTATTTATAAAAGTTAGTTTTTTCCTGGAGAGGAAAAGGCTTGAGTTAAGTTGTCTAAAATTCTTAATCAATAATGGTTAGAACAATATCTGCAGTATATAGTAATTTTTCTCATGGAACCACTAGCAGTAGTTTAAAAAATGCTTCACAATGAGTAACTTCTTTAATCTACAAACAGATATGGTATATAGCAAAATCATTTTTATATAATAGCACAAAATGCTTTTGAAATTACACTGTAAAGTATGCATAAATAGTCATTCTCCAAGAGTGAGAGAAAATATAAAGTGAGATTTAGAAGTTAATATCAGTTATTTTCATGAAACTGCAAAACTGTAGGAAGACTGGAGGAAGGAGTTAAAATACATTGCAAAAATTATCACTGAAATTCTGCTATAAAGTTATTATGTTACTGAGTTCTTGTGCCTTGTTGTTAAGGTGCTTTTGCTATAGACCCTGTAGTCTACCATTTGTAAACACATCTTTTTGATGTTTCTGCCAACATCCTGGCAACAAAGCAGTGCAATTTCAAATGAGCTAATTAACTTAATTGTTGATGAAGCATGAAACAGTTCATTCACCCTGTTAGCTGCACCATGACAACGTAAGAGAGCCTGTGAAGTTACTCATCTATATAAACCTATCTGTAGCTTTCTATTAAGATTGGTTTCATGCCAAAAACAATATGGTTATTCTGACCAAACCCAAGCCACATAGCAAACATAATACATATAGCATGTCAGCATATCTGTGGCAAACTCCATGGAATATAGAATTGTCTGGAAATTGATAAATGGGAAAAAAAACCCTACTGCACTTTCAAGTTGTTGAAGAGCTATGCAATCTATTTTCTAAAAATTTAGACTTAGGCTGCTATTTAGAAAACTAACAACTACAACTGAACAACAACTAAAACAGTTCGACACTATGGCTATGTCTAGACTTCAGGCTTCTTTTGGAAGAAGCTTTTCCAGAAGAGATCTTCTAAAAAAACTTCTTCTGAAAGAGAGCGCCTACACTGTCAAAGCGCATCAAAAAAGCGATCTGCTTTTTCAAAAGGTAATATCCACACTGAATGGACACTATCTTGCATTTAAGCTGCGATTACTACGGACAGAGTGGCCACTAGGGCACCTGTGTTATTCCTATTTCCTCATATTTCGAAAGAACTCTCTCTTCCTCATTGATACAGGCAGTCCCCGGGTTACGTACAAGATAGGGACTGTAGGTTTGTTCTTAAGTTGAATCTGTATGTAAGTCGGAACTGGCGTCCAGATTCAGCCGCTGCTGAAACTGATCAGTTTCAACAGCGGCTGAATCTGGACGCCAGTTCTGACTTACATACAGATTCAACTTAAGAACCCCAGGCATCCCCAAGTCAGCTGCTGCTGAAACTGATCGGCAGCTGATTCCAGGAAGCCCGGGGTAGGGGCTTCCTGTAGTCAGCTGCTGCTCAGTTTCAGCAGTGGCTGACTTGGGGACACCTGGGGCAGAGCAGCTGGGGTGCTGCTGGGTTGCTCCAGTAGCGCCGCCGCTCCTCGGCGCTACTGGACCAACCCAGCAGCACCCAAGCTGCTCTGTCCCAGGCGTCCTGATTCAGCCGCTGCTGAAACTGACCAGCAGTGGCTGAATCAGGATGCCTGGGGCAGAGCAGCTGGGGTGCTGCCGGGTTGGTCCAGTAGCGCCCAGAACGGCGCTACAGGACCAACCGGCAGCGCCCCAGCTGCTGTACCACAGGCGTCCGGAGCAAAGCCGCGGAGCACGGGGGCAGCGGGACAGCCCAGACGCGCCGTGGCTGTCCTGCTGCCTTCGGGCTCTGCGGCTTTGCTCTGCTTTGCTCCCCCTCTCCCTGGTCTGCAGACCAGGGGCACGGGAAGCAAAGCTGCGGAACACGCGGGCAGTGGACAGCCCAGACGCCTGCGTGCTCCGCGGCTTTGCTCTGCAGACCAGGGGGACGGGGAGCAAAGCGACGGAACACGCGGGCAGCGGACAGCCCAGACACGTCTGGGCTGTCCGCTGCCCGCGTGCTCCACGGCTTTGCTCTGCTTTGCTCCCCTTCTCCCTGGCCTGCAGACCAGGGAGACGGGGAGCAAAGCAGAGCAAAGCCAAGGAGCACGTGGGCAGCGGACAGCCCAGACGCGTCTGGGCTGTCCGCTGCCCGCGTGCTCTGCAGCTTTGCTTCCTCTCCCTGGTCTGCTGGAGACCAGGGAGACGGCCCGTTCGTAACTGCGGATCCGACATAAGTCGGATCTGAGTAACTCGGGGACTGCCTGTACATGCCTTTTTCCAAAAGGGCTCTTTCGGAAAAAGGCCTCTTCCTTGTAGAAAGAGGATTATCAATGCCGCAAAACCCCTTCTGCTCTTTCTATATACTCTGTAGTGTAGACATACCCTGTAAGGCGTAAACCCACCCCTTTCAGTGTTTTGAGTTGTATGCATCTTGCACACATGTAAGAGAAAAGGTGAGGCTAAAGTTGCCAAAGAAAGGCTAAATGGCCACATCTGGTACATTAACATTGTGTGCGCATTGTTATATATTACACACACAAGAATCCTGTTTTGCACACACATGCATACATTACTTGTACCTATATGCTTTGCTGAAAACAATCAGAATTTACAGTGTATTTTTACATATCTTTACTATCAAAAAATACAATCAAAAGCATCTCTTCAAATTTCCCAAGACTCCATTTCAGCAAAGGGATAATAATAGAATTAAACACTGCTTTTGAAAGGGCTACAAAAGTGTTCTACATTAAAGGCTGCATAACAATTTGGTTCTCTGCAGATGGCCTTGATTATCCAGTTGCTCGGACTGTACAAATGAACTCTAATATGCTTGACAGTAGAACTTTATTAGTCATCTTTCTCATTTTGTTGCCTTAAACAACAACCCCTTTACCCACTGAATAAAAATCAACCTACTTTAAAAACTGTCCAAAATCTTCACAAATGCTTTCACAGCCAGGCCATTTGCAAACTCCATGGCCATAGAGAGTATGAGAGGCCCCAGTCTCCTCATGTGACGAGCTGTAGCAAAAGAATACGGCATCAGATTCATCTCAAAAGCCATAATCGTTGGAGGCTGCTAGCGCCTGTCAGGTTACGATCAGTGACAAACAGGTCAAAACAGGTCAATTCAGCTCAGAGCAGTCAGAAAAATTTAATCGTTCTATTGAATAGTTCAACTGCCAAGGCTAGATGATGTTCCAATTAGAGAAGAAATAGAGCCAAAGATGACTGTTAATAAAGGATGAAAAAATAAGATGACTGTATAATATCATATGCTAATTCTGCCATATGACCTCAGTGTAACATTTTACTTATAAATAAAAAATACGCTCAGAAATGATCAATTCTGAAAAAATATTTAAGATGGACAGCAGGAGCATATTGTGTTTCTGTACAATTTTTTCGATTTTCTTAGGGTTTTATATATTAAGCTGATTTACATTAGTAAATATTTCTCTTTACAAACATTGTTTCCATTAGCTGCTCTAGTTTTCATGAGAAGAAGCCCATATTCCATTTCATTTTTAAAGAAAAGTTTGCAATATATTTATCCTTATGGAATTATCAAAGAAGTTTTAAGTTTTCCCCTTAGAGAGCTCAATATTTGTTATATATTCCAAAGGAATCTACCAACTTCTCCCACATATAATCATCAAACTAATCTTAATTAAAGTAACAACATAGAAGTATCTAGAAGTATTCCATCTTTGAAATAATAAAGTTAACAGAAAACTGTTCTGATACTCAAATGAAGACCCCAGACATTGTCCAATTATAGTTTCCTGGCTTAAATGTTACAATAATGTGGATGTTTCTTCGAAAATACAATTGTTTACTATTTACTGTTTGTTGTAGAGAAGTTTAAATTTACCTTACATAAGAGATCATCAGTATCAGTCATTTTAAGCACTGAAAGGTAACAAGGAGGAGCCAAAAAAATCTTTACACTCAGCCTGAAAAGGCATATTTCAAAAGGATCATTTAAAGCCAAAATCTGCTGTGTTACAATGTCACAATGTGTACAGTAACTACTGGAATGACTCTAATGAATTAAATCAATGGAATTGCTTCTATGAACATAAAGACAAAATTTGGCCTTTCCTGTTATATCTTCTCTAGCTCTTTGCTCGAAATTATCAAGATAATTTTTTTACAACAGCACAAATGTAATTATGCAATAGTGTGTATGGATTCTCTAAGGTGAATTATATCTTCAGTCTGTTAGATATCCTGCTTATACTTTCTGTGAGGAGACCAATTTAATACTGTGGGCCTCAACATGGCTTCTAAATCAGAAAGTGGCCTCCCTGAAATCTCCAGCAGGGTGTTTCTGCTGGCTGGCCAAGTTAAAGGAAGAGTGTTTTATGGCAGTGGGAGAGGAGATGAAAACTGCTTCTAAAGGGGGTGGCATCGGTCACTGACTCATCCCCTGGGAATGCAAGGTTTTAAAAGGGGGTAAAACAGGACCCACCATACCTCCCTGTTAAGTTGTAAAATTTCAAGTTTGGTCAAGACCTTCTGTAGGCACTACGCTAGCTGCCCCCTTTTTAGAGAGGTGGGAAGGAATTTTTCCCTTACCATCATATTGGCTTGGGTAAAGTTGGGGTTTATTTGCCTTCCCCAGTGCAGAGTTCAGAAAGGGCTCTTTTTTATGCTTGTCAGGAAGAGTGGTAAGCCATATATTATGACTTTTTATGTAAGTGTAGGGCAGATGTCCAGTGCAGGCATTCCATGGGAAAGGTTTATAGTGACTGGATAAATGGCTTGTAAAAGGACTTTTAAAAAGTGTTTATAAAAGGAATGAACAGGGGGTGGTTGGAGACTCCTATGATTGGTGTGGCATAGAGCTAATCTCCCCCTCATTCTTATAGCACACCTAAACCCTCCTATATGAGGTGAAGATGGTAAGGTCCTGCCAGTAGATTTGCTGGAGGGACTGGCATGGGAAAAGAGAGGGAGCTGGTAGAAGCATCCTGGGTAATTATGTAATAAATATAGGGTTATCTGTAATGTACACTGTTATCTGCCAGGTAGTTCAAGACTTCTAGTAATAAAGCTGTGACCTGATTAAGCCCATTATCAAATGTCTCCTCTCCTTCTTTCAGCTTAGCTAGACAATGTAGTTGTTTGCCCACAAAGCATCTATAAATCTCCATCTACAAGTATCAGCCAGCACACACAAGTTATTGGTTGCATGTCTAACTGTCACCAGTAGAGGCTGATCTTCTCTAGTCCAGCACTTTCTGGTCCATAATATTTGTGGTCCAGCGTGATTTTAATTAGCCGGATGTCTACTTGTGGCCAAGTTTTCCATGGTCCCACAAGGTTTGTTTATAGCCACCAGTCTTGAGTCTCAAATGTTCTAGGCTATTATTTAGGTCTAATTTACCTCTACATGTCTTCTCAGAGCCCAGTAAGCAGTGGAAGTGTTGGTAATGCTGCTAGACAATATTGACCTCATGTGGTTCGGCAAATTCACTAGTTTGGCACTGGTCATTTCCCAAGAGTGCCAAACTAGAGAGGTTCAACCTATAGTAACAAAAGTTCACTATAGGTGTAAAAATGAAGTCACGTTATTAGGGTACTAAAAGTGGCACTTGCAAAATTAGAGGTGTTTTGTAAAAAATATGCTATGTTATTAAACATATTTGAAAAATTATGATTATTTAATCAACCTTCAATGTTCTGTATTTTTTCTGATTTTGTAGTGAAGACACTTGCGATTTCAAATAATACAAGTCATGATGAGAAATAATGATGTCTGTCTTTATTGTATGATCAAAAGTGTAACAAAAGCAAAGTTTTATGTCAGATGATAACACAGTAGGAATCTCATCAGAATTACCTGTCTCGCCTTGCATTTAGAACTGAAGACTGTCCATTCACTATGGAATGATGAGTTATTGGTGGTGATGCTTTGGAAGTGGTGGAGGAGGTAGTAGAGGAGGAATTGTTAGTAGAGAGGTCTAGCCCTCCATGTTTAATGCCATTGTCTTCCATACTGTGAACTCCAGTCACTTCTTTCCATAACTGCTGAATCTCAGCAGGACTTAAGCCAGCTATAAAATGAAAGAGAGCCCCACTAATATAACAAAGTAAGCGTTTCATATAATGAGCTCAGTGTTATTAATGGATTAATGCCAACAATAAAGGTGATGCTGTTTTTCCAGCACAATCGACGTGTAGTAAAAATTTCATTTTTTCTGCATTGCCATCCAATTAATTTAGCTGCTTTTCTCTTGTGCTACAAACAGTCAATTAAAAAAAGGTCACCAATTTTAATAATTTTATGCTTCTTCTTAAAACACTTGTTCAAGGATCAAAGAGGGCAAACTACAAAGACCAACTGGAGGCTCCCGTTTGAAAAAAACAACGATTAAAGGAAGTTTTAAAGGAGATATTCATTGTCTGTAGAATCAATTTCTTGATACACAGACATGACTCAGTGGATCCAAAGTTCATTCAGTTCTTCAGAACTACTGCTTAATCAACAATGTAATGGAAATAGAAAAAATATATATATTCGATCACACTAAGGAGTGAAGCATTAATACACTTTTAAAACGAAAACCAAATAAAACGGACGGGACCAAACTGAAATCAATGAAATTTCAACAGGTTTAAAGACAGGGAAGAATTTGACCCACAAACTTCAGTCAATGAAGACAAACTTAAATAGTTTCATCCACTAATTAATTAGCACTTCTAATTGCCAAAATTTACCCAGTTTAAAATGTAGTTTAAATGGACAAAAAACAATTATTTCGATGAGTAACTACTCTAACGAACAACACAGGGCCAGTTGCTCTATCCCCTGAATCAGCCAAAAGGGCAACAGAACTGATCTCTTGAAGATTCATTCTGCAGGGATGAATCCCCAAGAAAAGTAGTGTCATCACTGCAGTTTCTTTGCTACCCTTTCTCCCTACTCTGTTATGGGAAGGAGACTGAAGGGCCCGATCAGGTGAAAGGTGTAGCCCTATGCCTCAACTTCACCAGGCTCTCATGGATCCACGGGCATTATTCAGAAAATCTTGAGGCTTTTCTAATAGATGACTTGGAGTGTCTTGTACCTGATTAATCCCATTACTGGAGCTGTAAAGGGGGATTAAAGTCATCCTTGCCCTGTTCTGCCAGTTGTGAACCAAGTTGGGCATAGCAGGGATAGAGCCTGGGAGAAGGACCACAATCCCTTATATGTTGCATTTATATATTTGTGGTCAGGACTATGTGACTAGTGTCTGTGTTTGAACCATAAAAATTAAAAGGAAGTGTTGTCAAGTATTGTCCTTCACTCATACATTTTAGAAGAAAGTACAGAAGATTCCATCACAATTTGTTGTTGGTTTGCAGGGAAGGACTGAAAATATGGGTAAAATCAAAATATGAGCACTTTCCCCTGCCCCAGCTATTCTGCATCTTACTTAGGTTGGGGCCTTTCTTCTCAGACTTTGCACCAGTTAGCTGTTGATTTTGTCATCACCAGAAAGAATTACCTCAATGTATTACTTTTGAAGACCACTTAAACATACATAGAGCAGAATGAGAAAGCCCACTAACTTAAGAGAGATTTTAATGCTGCACTGTTATCACACCCATGCTTTGTAGATTGCACTGGCTACCAATTTATTTCTGGGTATTTGTTTTTCCATGCAGCTGAACAGATGGATTTGATCTATACAGTCTGGCTTGGTTTGGGTCATGGCTGTCATAACTACCACTCTTTTATGTACAATTTCAACTGAAATCAACTAAAACACTCTTGCTCAGAGTAACTAGAGTTGCATGGTGGAAGGGAAAGGTGTTCTCAGTGGATGGCCTTTGACTCTGGATTTAGCTTCTCCCCTAATGTTCTGACAAAGCTCAGTTTACTGACCTTCAGAGAATGATGAAAGGTTCACCTATTCGTTTAGGCTTTGATTGAACTGGTGGCTTTAATGGGTGATTGAGAATCTTTTTCAGGAGTTAAAGAGAGGTTTTTCATTGACTTTTTGGCAAGTCTGATCTTTGCTAGCTAATATTTTATCCTGAATGTACGAGTTCACATTGCTAAAAATAGGTGCAATTTAAAACTCACTGAAAAATAAAGTTCCTCAAAATCTGTCAACAACTATCTTATTAGGAAGCATGTAAAAGCCATGAAAACCAGACTGCGCACTTTGCTAATCATTTACAGAAATATCTTGCTGTACAGGTAGCCAGAAAATCAACAGGATGGAAGTTATCTTAATTTTTATTTCATTATTCTGTATGATAATTGCTATATTTACTCCTTCTTTATCTTACATACTAACATACAGTTGTGTCCTGGGTTAATTACGAAGTGACAGAATAAGTTGATTTGGATATATGCCTCAAATATTGGAATTTATATGGTATGTATAGCTTTACTATTCTTACTGAATCAAAGTAACTGAAGACAACAATGGTGGCAATAGTTGTAACTCTTTTGAATGAAGTTAAGTAATTCCTACATAGTTTATATAAGTTAAGTAATTCCTACATAGTTTGTAGCAACTCTGCAAATAATTCATGTAATTATTGTAAAAAGGAGTCATTCATTAGTATGATGATCACAGATCACATCAAATAGTAATGGAATCAGTTTGGAAATGGGAGAAAAATGATAAACATTTCCTTTTCTCTTCCATCGGTAACTTTCTGTCAGTGAAATAATTCCCCATTTTTATTGGTGTTTCAAGAACAAAACATACTTTGAAGCAATTAGAATGAAAATGTCTTCCCCATTCTCAGTCACAAGGAAATTTGATAGGACCAGCAGGTGGAGGACCTTTCCTTGGTCCCCAGGGGAGGATATATAATTGGCTGTGCAGGGACATTTTCTTCTTCCTGTTGCCACTCTCTGATCCCAAGCCTTTCTGCCACTTATTGACCAATAAGTGGAGAGTGTGGGGGGGAGGGGTGTGGACATCAAGTGAATGGCCTCGCTTTTGTGTGCCATACTTTATTTAACACTCTCCTAGGTATCCAATGGTCAGTCACCTTCCTGCCCCACACTCCCTGCTTTATAACTACAGTGTTGTTATCTACATTTTCAATAATTTTTGGGTCTGCTTGGATTTTTGGGGTATCAGAAAGTAAGTTCTGGTTCTGGGTATTTTAAGCAACATGTCCTTCAGCTTCCTATTTGCACTGGCCTTTTCACAGCACCATTTATGTTAAAATAAGAAAGAATAAAAGTGTGAAAGTGAGGAAGTTAATAGGGCATAAGGTCACTTAATACTGTACCAGGCCCAAAAGAATGCTCGGTATTTTGAGGAGAGTTTACATAAATTTTCCCTTCCCTTCTTATTCCCTTCCCCATCCCCTTCTTTCTGTCCCTGTGATTGTGTTTATATATTAAAATGTACACACTTAGACTGGGGTTGAAATGGAAATAGGAGACAGATTAGTTGAGAGCCCCTGTGTAAGGATAAAAGGGGGTAAAAAGCAGGGGATGTCATGTTAGGGCCCTACTACAGACCATCTAAACAGGAAGAAGAGGTGAATGTACCTTGAAAAAAACCCAATACAATTATCCAGACCACAGGACTTGGTGATGATGGGGGACTTGAACTACTCAGACGACTACTGGGAAAATAACACAGCAGGGCAAAGATTATCCAATAATTTCTCAGAATATATTGACAACAATTTTTTATTTGGAGAAAGCTACTAGGAGGGTGGCTGGTCTAGATTTGATTTGGACAAATAGGGAGAATCTGGTTGGGAATTTGAAAGTGGAAAGCAGCTGGGGTGAAAAAGATTATGAAATGATGGAGTTCATGATTCTTAGTAGAAGGGAGAAGACCAAAATAAAGACAATGGATTTCAAGAAGGCAGACTTTATAAAACTCAGGGAGTTGGTAGATAATATCCCATAGAAAGCAAGTGTAAGAGAAAAAACAATTGAAGAGTGTTGGCAGTTTTTCAAGAAAACATGAAGGGTACAAGAGAAAACTATTCCATTGCATAGGAAAGATATGAAATATGGCAGGAGATCACCTTGGCTTAACCAGGAGCTCCAGAAGATCTAAAAATCAAAAAGGAGTCCTACAAAAAAGACTAAACAAGGTCAAATTACAAAGGATGAATATAAAAAAAATAACACAAGTATATAGGGGCAACATTAGACAGGACAAGGCACAAAACAAGCTCAAAATAGCTAGAGTAGTGGTGGGCAACCTGCGGCTCAGAGCTGCATGTTGCCCGTTGTGGTTTTATGTGTGGCTCATGAGACATTTCGTTTATTGTTGTTTATATGTGCAAGCAGCTATAGCACATTTAAAGCTATAGCAACAGTGGTGGTGGCCAGAGACCCAGCCCTTTAAATTGCCATTGATGCTCCATGTGGTGTGTTCTGGGCAGTGCTGCAGGGCTGGCAGGGAGGAGCAAGCCCCGGCCCTTTCTTCCTGAGGCCCCACTTCTTGTGGGAGCATGGGGCTGCCTCCCTCCCACCTGGCCCAGAAGTCTGGAAAGTCTGTCGGCCCCCTTGCCCAGAAAGATAATGGTGCAAATAACTAAGGAATCAATTTGCAAACATCTGGAAAGATAATAAATACATAACAGTGAGCATGGACTGGTCAAGATCAAATCATGTCAAACCAACCTGATATCTATCTTTGATAGGATAAGGAGCCTTGTGAATGAGGGAGAAGTGGAAGATATCATATATCTAGATTTTAGTAAGGCATTTGATACAGTCATTCATGATTGTCTCACTAACAAAGTAGGGAAAATAACCTAGATGGAGCTATTATAAGGTGGGTGCATAACTGGTTGGATAACCATTCGCAGAGAGTAGTTATCAATGGTTAACATTCATGTTGGAAGGATATAACGATTGGGGTTCTGCAGGTCTCAACTGGAGTAGTGTGTCCAGTGCTGGACACCATAGTTCAGGACCAATATGGACAGACTGGAAAAAGTGCAGAGAAGAGCAACAAGAAATGATTAAAGGATTAGAAAATATGACCTTTGAGAATAGATTGAAAGAATTAGGTTTGTTTGGTCTGGAAAGGAGAAGACTGAAAGGGGGCACGATAACAGCTTTCAAGTACCTATAATTTGTTACAAGAAACAGGGAGAAAAAATAGTCTCCTTAACCTCTGGACAAGAAGTAATGGGCTTAAAACTGCAGCATGGGAGGTTTAGGGTTGTACATTAGGAAAAACTTCCTAATTGTCAGGGAGGTTGTGGAATATCTACTATTGGAGATTTTTAAGAACAAATTGACAAACACCTGTCAGGGGTCCACTAGATTGGGGTGGGAAACCTAAGGCTTGCCTAGATCTGGCCCTGAGGCCTAGGGCTCCCCCTTAACATTGGGGAGCCTGCTCTGGCACACCAGCCCCCTCCCCCAATCCTCCCTTGGGGCTGGAGTGAACAAAAACTGCTAGCCTGGTCCAGACTGATTTTTCCGTGGGTCAGCGGACCCGGACCCAAAAGAATTCCCCACCCTTGCTCTAGATGGTGCACGGTCCTGCCATGAGTGTAGGGGACTGGACTTGACCTCTCAAGGCTACTTCTAGTACTATGATTCTATGGCATCTGGAATTTCAAATAAAGTAACTGATGATTCCCTTTTGTATAAAGGATAGAGTCCTTCCTGTATCAAAGGTAGTTCATTTGAAGTATAAAATGTCTTTCTGCTGCACTGCACATATATTCTCTCTCATCCATGCAGTTTTAGTGCTGCATTTCACTCTGTCCCAGCATACAACTTTAAGTGTGAACATCATCGTTTCCATAAACAGAATGAGCAAGAAGACTGATGCGCTTTCCATATTTACTAACTGGGAGCATGAAGGACTCCCAGGTTCAACATGATAGTATGAGTATGTTTTATATGGGTGAGTGCTATGTGGGCCTCTCTCATCTGACTGACAATTGATTATTTTTTATTTCTTTACTTGACTTAGGCTGTTTTTTAAGGACATCCTTGGATCAGGAGCAGTACATGGCTGTACTGTCTCAAGAGAAGTCCAGAGAAAGTATAAGGACTAAGAGTCACAATTCCAAATCTTCTTCATTCTTCACTCCAAAGAGAATGGAATCTGCTACACCCCATTACAATGGGCAGACTCCTCCTTTCCATCCTTTCTAGCTTCTACTCTGCTGGCCAGTACTTTGGAGGTGTGCACAGAACCAAGACTCTGCCTGTTCCCTGTCCCTCTCTGCCTACCGAAATCTCGTGTAATTTTTAAACCAGTTTCCTCATTTTCTGTATGAAAATATATTTCTGCATTAACTTTCTCCATCCTTTTTCTGCACCACATCCTAGAAAATGGATAGCAGAGCTAAAAGTAAAAAGAAGGGTCCTTGACCGGTATCAGTTCTGATGCAAAAGCAGAGAACAGATGGAAACCAAAGTGGCTCATGAGATTGAGGCTATGTCTAGACTATGGGAAGACTCAAAAGAGGATATGCAAATTCCACGGGAATTTGCATATCTTCTTCCAATCTCACCTTCGAAAGCAGAGCTTTTGAAAGTGAAAGTAGTTTAGACTCAGCTTTTTCAGCGAACCCCCCCTTTGTCAAAAAGCCACATAAACCTCATTTTTTGAGGAAAAGAGGCTTTTCAACAAGGGGGGAGGTTTGCCGAAAAAGCAGCGGAGCTTTCGATAGTGAGATTGGAAGAAGATATGCAAATTCCCATGGAAATTACAGAAATATTTTAAATGCATACATTTCCCTCTAATATTTTAACTCTTTAATAGTTTTCTTCTTTGTTAGTTCAGTTAAAGCTAATCCTTCTAGGAAGCCACACTCAGGGGGAATTAGGAATTAAAGTATAATTTAATAGATCTGCTAAAACAACTATTAAATATAAAAACATCTCCAAAGGAGAAGACTATTTTATGTTTGTTTTTCTATTACACATGTAAAATTGACTATTGTGCCAGATAAATGACTATAAATGTTATTAAGTATGAGTTCTGAGGGAAATTTAGGGGGATTGCTCAAGGTTGGAAATCTAAAGGAAACATATGGCATAAGAAAGGAATGCATAAGAACAGCCATACCGGGTCAGACCAAAGGGCCATCTAGCCCAGAATTCTGCCTTCCAACAATGGTGCCCCAAACGGAGAACAGATCAGGTAATCATCAAGTGCCCATTCTCAGCTTTTGACAAACAGAGGTGAGGGACACAGCAGCTGTGTTTCTGAGTGGCATGCGGGTGGGGCATGGCTAATAGTCATTGATGGACCTATCCTCCATGAATTTATCTAGCTCTTTTTTGAACCCTGTCAAAGTCTTGGCCTTCTCAACATCCTCTGGCAAGGAGGTTCCACAGGTTGACTGTGTGTTGTGTGAAGAAGTACTTCCTTTTGTTTGTTTGAAACCTGCGGCTTATTAATTTCGCTTGGTGACACTTATTTCTTATGTTATAGGTAAGTAAGTAATGTAGTAAGTAAACATTTCACTTCACCAAACTAAGTGACTGGGCAACAAAATGGCAAATGAAATTTAATGTGGATAAATGTAAAGTAATGCACATTGGAAAAAAATAACCCAAATATACATATAATATGATGGGGGCTAATTTAGCTACAACTAATCAGGAAAAAGATCTTGGAACCATTGTGAATTGTTCCCTGAAGACATCCACACAGTGTACAGCTACAGTCAAAAAAGCAAACAGGATGTTAGGAATTATTAAAAAAGGGATAGAGAATAAGACGGAGAATATATGTACAGAATATGCATACAGATGTGGTCTCCTCATCTCAAAAAAGATATACTAGCATTAGAAAAGTTTCAGAGAAGGGCAACTAAAATAATTAGGGTTTGGAACGGGTCCCATATGAGGAGAGATTAAAAAGATTGGGACTTTTCAGCTTGGAAAAGAGAAGACTGAGGGGGGATATGATAGAGGTATATAAAATCATGAGTGGTATGGAGAAAGTGAATAAGGAAAAGTTATTTACTTGTTTATTCCCATAATTTAAGAACTAGAGGCTACCAAATGAAACTAATGGGCAGCAGGTTTAAAACAAATAAAAGCACATACTTCTTCACACAGCACACAGCCAGCCTGTGGAACTACATGCCTGTAGGGGTTGTGAAGACTAGGACTATAACAGGTTTAAAAGAGAACTAGATAAATTCATGGAGGTTAAGTCCATAATGGCTATTAGCCAGCATGAGTAAGGAATGGTGTCCCTAGTCTCTGTTTGTCAGAGGGTGGAGATGGATGGCAGGAGAGAGAGAGATGGCTTGATCATTACCTGTTCAATTCACTCCCACTGGAACACCTGGCATTCTCCACTGTCAGCAGACAGGGTACGGGGCTGGATGGACCTTTGGTCTGACCCAGTATGGCCATTCTTATGTTATGTAATTAAGGCTTAACCAGGAAATGCCATTTGTTGACTGCCAAAACTTCTCACAAAAATGAGATATATTTGAAAAACATTTCACCAAATCTCAGGCAAGGTTCAAATGGAATACTGTCAGTTTGTTTGGTGGGATATCATGCAGCCCTGCCATGTGTTTTGCTCTGGAGTCAGGAACCTCATCTTGGAGGGTCTACTGTACTGGGGAAACTCCACTATGCTGCAATTTCTAGGCTCCATACTGTGAAGCTGGGAAACTGGAAGCCCTGGGAGACATGCCTGGAGGAGGCATTCTCGGGTATTCCAGACTCTCAGTTCTTTGGCAGGAAGCCCTGAAGCCTTGGGAGTCCTGATTCAAATTGAGGCTTGCTGCTAAGTAGGGAGCTTATAAATCTTAGGATAGGCTTCCCTGCCTGGTCTGCAGCTCTGTGACATTCCTTCCATGCAGACTACACTGAGTTCCAGAGACTCTAGGGCTTCAAGACTCACAGTCAACTGGCTCCTTTCATGTTTCTGAAACAATTGTTTTTTAAATTCTGGTTCATAAGAAATTTCAAAATGACACAAATTCTTGTAAACTGGTCACCCTGATTTATATCTGGCCTTACATCTAATCACTTGTCTTCACAACCTTGGATATAATGCCATGGAAGTTACTCTGGTGTATCCCTGCAGTCAGGCACAGCGCTGCATCAGTTTCCTCTCACCTAGAGTAGAAATAACTGATGGCCAGCCTGTCTATACTAAAAAAAACCCTCATTTTCAGATGATATTATTTAATAGAAAAGGATAATGTGAAAATATAAACAAAAGCATCAGTCACCTATACACGCCAATACTCTGTTCCCCTGCGTTAATCAGTCTTGTTTCTTGCTCCTCTAACCTCAGAGCACACTCAAGCTGAGCTCCCTCCCTACAGTGTGCACATCTGCTAGACATTCAGCTGGATACCAGTTTCCCTCTGAAACTACATCAGTCTTTGCTGGACCAGTCCCTGGGAACTCTCCAAAATGTTCCACACACAGATTGGTCTTCTGGGCTGTTCCAGTTCCTTGCCTGGGAACACTTTCTCTCTGGTGCTATTCCTTCTCTCCATGAGCCTCTGCTCTCCAAGAAGATACTGCTTCCTAACTAGGTCCCCCAAATAGGGATGTAAGTGACTAATCAACTAGTCGACTATCCAGTAAGCAAAACCTTACTGGATAGTCGACACACTAGTAGACTAATCGCTTCCTGCCCCCCTTGCTATCGGAAAGAGGCAACAAGGTGGGGGGGAAGCAGTGGCTGGTGGGAGCTAGCATAAAAGCTGATTCGCCGTGTGGCCGCGTGGCACTTCTGCCTTTGAAATGTAGCAACGGCTAGGCAGGCTCCTGCTACATTTCAAAATGGAAGTGCCCTTACTGACTACTCAAATAGTCGATGGAAATTCCATCGACTATTCAATTAGTTGATTAATCTAATTTTAACATCCCTACCCCCAAAGAGAATCCCTCCCCAAGATCTTTCCTGACTCAGCACTCACAAGCCTTTATTATGCTCAAGTGCTCCTTACCTAATTAACTACCATCCAACTACTTAGACAACTTCTTAGAAAATTAACTATCCACAGGAGTATTGGTTCATTCTCCTTACCAGAGGTGTCATAGGTAGGCTGGTGTCTGATCCTCCTCAAGGTTAGCACTCTCTGACATGGAGTTTTAAGAAAATAATTTTAGGGAAAACTATTTCACTAGGAGGGTGGTGAAGCACTGGAATGGGTTACCTAGGAAGGTGATGCAATCTCCATCCCTAGAGGTTTTTAAGTCCTGGCTTAACAAAGCCCTGGCTGGGATGATTTAATTGGGATTGGTCTTGCTGTTAGCAGGGAATTGGACTTGATGACCTTGTGAGGTCTCTTCCAGCCCTATGATTCCAAAATGCCAAATGGCCAGAACACAAAATTCACAAAAAAACTGAGACAGCACGCAATGCTGGGACATATGTAGATTATCACTTATCCTTCATTATTCTTGCCCCATTTTATCTATATGAAGTATACTCTTCCTGTGCTCACCTAACTTCTGAGTCTCCAGGCTTGCTATCTGTACCTTATGGATAATCCCTTATGTCTGGATAGAATCTTGCATAAATCAAGCAGGCTACTTCACGGGTGGGCAATAATTTTTGATGGGGGGAGGCCCACACTTCCATTATATTAATGGAGGAGGTGCGGGGTCTGGGATATAGATTAGGTGCAGAAGAAAGCATGCAGTAAGGGAAGGAACTTGAGTGAAGGAGGTGGTTGTGACCTGAGGCACTGGATTGGGTGCAGGGGGTTGGATTGTGACCTAGGGCAGGGAATTGGGTTCGAGGAGGGGATGTAGGAGATTGAGCTGCAGAGGTTTGGGTTGTGAGCTAGGACAAGAGGGGACTGTGATCAGGGACAGGGTATTGGGATGCCATATTTGGGAGGGAATATGGGTGCAAGAGGGGGGGGCAGAGAATTTGGGTATGTGGAGTATGGGACAGGAGTGAGGGGCAGTGGTTTGGGGGAGGGAGGGACTGGGGTGCTAGCAGCAGGCTCTGGCCAGGAGACTTACTAGCCAGCATCCCAAAACTTTCATGAAGCAGCCTCTTTGCCTGCCCAATACCCACACAGGCTGCAGCCATGTTCTCTGTTAATAACTAAAAGCCCTGGAGGAGAGGGAGCATGGTGCTTCTTGGCTGCCTGTTATTGAAACCAACAGATCCCAAGGGACAATTTCTAGTAAAAAAACTGGCCAATGGGATTGTGCTTGGGGAGGGAGCAGTTCCTAAAGCCTTTCCCTCTCCACTCTGGGCTCACAGATTTTAAAGCGAAACCACTCAGCAGCCGCATTTCTGAGTGGCGTAAAGGTGGGACAACGCAAGTGGAGAGTCTTCCTGGGGCTCCCTCTGCAGTGCCCACCGGCTGGATCTGGTGGCTTTTTGGCTGCGGGCCATAATTTGCCCAGGCTGTTCTACTTGGACACAGCCCACACAGAACTCATTGCAGGATCAGTGTTCTAAAAAGCCGATGATATATAATTTACATGAAGGAGAGCTCTAACTCACTTCTCTTCTGCAATGTCAGCAAAAACTAAAATTATGTGCTAACAAGGTAATGGTGGAATAGAGTTCTTAACATGTGAAATCTCTGGCCTTCCTTTCTAAAGAGCCCACAGTATTTATTTGTAAATAAATTTCTCTTTCATGCATCTGAGCCCTCCTTTTTCTCTTAAACAACTAAATACTGAATCATTAATGTATTAGTGACAGTGGTGGAGATTTTCCATTAATATTTTGCATTGAAAAATATTGGTCCCGCTGACAAAGGGTTAAAGAATGTTTTCCAGTTCTACATTAGTGACATTATTTTCCTGCTAACAAAATTGTTGTATTTAAGTTTTTCTAAAGATGACGAAAAAGGAATCCTGAAATATAAAGATCCTCTCTAACAAATCACAACAAATAGCCAGGAATTTAGCATGAAACCAATTTTTAATTACATGAAACAGACTACTATTTTTTCTTTAAAATAATTTAAGATTGGAACCAGCCTTTTTTTTTATATCAATTCCCCACTATCCCTTATATCTGTTCACTCATGTTAAATGGAGTGATTACTCTCTCACTAAATCAGTTTTCTGTAGTTCTTCAGTGTAAATCAATGGTGCTTGAATTGTGTTGCTCTTAGAAATTGTTTTCAGCACATAAGACTAATAAATATGCATTTTATACCTAAGGAAAATCACTCAAAAAGCAGATTTCTCAAGTAAAAAGCATGTAGTAAAATTTATCAGCCTCAAGAAAACTAGGCAGTGAAATAATATTAAAAATCACAGTTTATTATTAAAGTGAGGCTTAAATGCCATAAAAGGAAACTTCTGAAGTTCAGGCCAAAATGGAATGATTTAAAAAAAAGTTGTGAATTAGGAATAAGTGGCGTCGTATACTGTTTTTATACCTTGTGGCAGAGACTGGACAGGAAGAGCAGACTGGCCAGGTGGGATAGAAATGAGTCCCTGACGCTGAAGATTCAGCAGATGTTGCTGCTGCTGGAGTTGTTGCATCTGGAGGAGCTGCTGCTGGAAGACAAGCTGCTGGGCCGCCAACTGCTGCTGCTAGGGGGGAAAAACAACAAACAACACAGCAGAGAATAAAGTCTGCAATGAAGGCTGCAAGAAGAATCTGTAAACTTGACTCATTTCCCCTTTCATCTCAGTTATTAAATAATAATGTTATTTGTAGAATACTCTGACAAGGGAAGCATTTGAAATTTCCCATTATTTTTATTCCAAACTACTAGGTTGTTGGGGGGGAAAAGCAAAATACAATTAATAATACGCTGCAGAAAAGGGTCAAGGGAAAGTAGGTAACAGCTGTTCAGTTATAAAAAAAAATACCCAGCTCATGGCAGATGATAACAAATATATCTATGCTAAAAGCGTAACAGTTTGTGATTCAACTGTTCCATTCAGTTTTTCCGACTGAATAAGTTTGGTCCGCAGTGGCCCATGAATGTGGTCTCAAGTGATCTATTAGCAAACTGGGATGTTGCCTTCATTTCACTGGCCTGTTAGCTCACTCTCTTCTCTTGTTGGAATATATTAAAACCAGTATCACATTCAAGACAAAGAAGTGTCCTATTATAAGTAAAAGTATAACTTCCAATTTTGTGAGGCATTACAAGACAAACTGCAGTTTTTTAGACTCAGGGGGTATAAGAAGGCAGTCACATGTCAGAGAAAGACAAGCTGCTGTGGAAGACCTTTCCTTTTTAGTTTGGGGAAAAGAGAAACTTCTGATGCACTCACTGGAAAACAGACTGCATAATGGAGCAAGTCATGTGGATTGCCCAGAGCCTCCGGAGAAATAAGGGAGCAATTTCTATTCCGTAGTTGATGGCTGTCTGAAATTCTATTCACAAATCCAAACAGAAACAAAGCCTCAGGAGGTCAGAACTGTTTCCTGTACGTTTGCATAATGGGCAGCTTGAAGACAACGTCTACGATACCTGCTGATCAATTTAACTACTTCAACATGTTTTGTTTGTGTTATGTTTATATTTGATGCCGTTTTCTGACAAGTGCAAGCTAGGCCTGAGAAGCCAGCTTGTCAGGTTGATTTATGAGCACATCAAACTGTAACTTTCTCCTCGCCACTTCAAACCTATGGTAGCAGTTCATTAATCAGGGGCCTGCGACTTTGAAATCTGTGCTCCACTATTTTTTTTTAAACAATGGGCTAAATTTGCATGCTCTCTGAGCTGTGCCACAGAGGAAAGTAAGGTGCCCTCACCAAAACAGATTCTCTGTGAATGCAAGATAATCAGTACTTTGTCCACCACTCCATTTGCTCTTTCCACACTGTGATTCATTAGTGAACAGTAGATGACAGCAGTACTAGGTGGTAATCCTCAAATCCCAAAAAGGGGGGTGGTTGGGAGAGTTCTGCTGTCAATGTTATAAATCTCAGGGAAAAAGATACAAGAAAATATTTTGGATAGAAAGACCTCATTATCAAAAAAGAGCTAAAATTATTCTTGTTCCTTCTCTGCTTCTCCTCCAGCCAAAACTATTAAGCATCGGTGAGTTTCACAGATCTTACCTCTTTTGCTTGCTTTCCTGGATGCTGCTGCTGCTGCTGCTGTTGCTGTTGCTGCTGCTGCTGCTGTTGCTGCTGCTGCTGCTGTTGTTGTTGCTGCTGCTGTTGTTGCTGTTGCTGCTGCTGTTGTTGCTGCTGCAAAAGCTGAAGATGTAACTGCTCTTGCTGTTTCTTGTAAAACTCTTGTAGTTGTTGCTGAATAAACCATTTTGACTTTAATAAATAAAGGCAAAAGTTTCAAGTATTATAAATCTCCTAAACTCATCTACATTGGCATATGGTAGCATAGCCATTAAGATTCACCTCACAAAAAAAAGTGTTTGATTCGAAGAGGCAGATCTATGTACACTTTTTCCCAAGGCGGCTCTGAAAATTTTCAGTGCAAATTCCAAAATATCCTAAACAAAAGGTACAGAAAATCTGTATCCTAAAGGGAATGTGGCAGAGCCAAATTAACTCCCCAGATTATTACACCTAAATTCCTCATATATTTCATATAGCCAATTAGAAGCAGTACTCTACCACTCACAAGAAGTCAGTTAGACCAAACAAAATTGTCTGTTTCGTAGAGAAAAAAGTTAATTAATCTGTCAGCCTGGGCAGCAGGATGCCAGATTTACAATTGAAGGTGAATTGCCTGTAATGATCATGAGACTAGATATCAAAGTGTTTAAACATGAAAGAAATAAGATTAACAGACACATTATTTTCTCTAGAATGATTAAGTACACGCCCAAAATTATAGTTGAAATTATACTCTGTGCTATATTGATGTACTGAGCACTGACGCTGTCTTTATTGTAACAATGAGTTTCCATCGATTCTTGGTTTGTCTGCTAGGTTTTGTGTTAAGGGAAATGCAATCATACCTCCTCTGTCTAATCTTTCTATTGGAACAAATTTTTGGAAGGAAAATAAACAAACAACGGAATTAGTTTCACCTTTAATGAAACAAGCTGCTAAGTTCAAATTTCATAACCGCATTCCACTTATATGACTAAAGGGAGTACTAAAGTGTTATGAATTTTAAAGAAACAATTATCTGCAAGTCTGTTTACACTTCCTTTGGCAAGTCTACAATTCAAAAGTGCTTAAGCACTTGAAAATTTAAATACTGATTTGCTCAGTGTTCATAATGCATCTGCCATTGCTGTTATTTTATACACAGTATTTAATGTTTCAAATTTGCCTGTAGATTGATACGTTTTTGCAGTCACAGAAAGAAATCTGAAGACTAGGAACTTATGTACTCATTTTAACATTTTTTTTAGCAAAAAAATATGAAATACCAGAAAAGCAAACCTATGCAAGCATCGTTAATACCTAAGAAAATTCCTTGGGTTATGGTAACAGTCCGAAGCAGGTAACCCACATTACCTGCTGTAACATAACTGCTTGCTGCTGCTGAAGAAGTGCTTGAAGCTGCTGTGGAGACAACACTTGCTGCTGGAGAATCTGCTGCATTTGCTGAGGGGTGATCACCTGGGGAGTCATCATGGCCACTGACACAGGCACCTGCACAGAGAAAGAAAGATATCATCATCAAAGACATTTAGCTCCTCTGCATCACAGCTGTATGTCTTCTTTTTTATTTTGTACCAAAGATGGACCATAATTTTTATATAATATTTATCACTGTAAAGTTCCAGTCTCAGCAAAAATCTGTTATTTTAAGACCACAGTTCTGTGGAACTCTATTTCCAGAGGCATCAGATTTGATCAGACTCAAGGTTTATGTTTCACATCTCTTATGTATTACTGCAAGAGATTTAAACATTGGCTAGCATAAATGTGTATTTAAAAATAAATGATCACATGGTACGGCTCTCAACACTTCATAATCAATCATCTTATCAAATGTCATAATGTTACCCACAGAAAAACCTACTGAGACTGTTTCAAAAGATAGGACTAAAATAAACATAAAAAATTAAGCATCTGAAAGCAATACAGATACATCTTACACAATACAGACATCTAGACTAGCAAAGCATATGTACAAAAATGCTTTATTTTAAATATAAAAAACCCCTTTCTTGTTAGGTTTGTTCTTTTAGTAAGTGTTGACTTGTACCAGAAAAAGAACAGCACGGATATATCTAATGAAACAAGGGGCATTTAGAACCCTGGCCTCTCAGGACAAACTGTATTTTTCCCCTTATTTCCTGACTTATAACCAAAAGCTTAGAAATCTTCACATAAGCCAACTGAAAGTTTGTTCATTAAACACTTGGAGAATGTTTATCTTCAAGATTCTTTTGTAGTTATTACTTTCTTTTTTGGGTGCTGTGCAGTGAGAGTGAATGAGAGAATGCTTATGCGTGTGTCACAGAGAGAAGCAGGCAGCAAGGGGGTGCATTTGTGTGAGAGAAAAATCTTGTGTAAGAGCCTGAGATATATGCTCAGTTTCTGCTGTATATGCACAGTCTGAAGGTGTTTCTTGAACTAGCCAGTACATAATCAAATAGCTTGTCACTGTGTCAAGTTTGCAACCTTTGAAAAGGCAATCACTTTCTTTTCTAGAAAAAAATCACTTTTACTAGAAATAAAAGCAACCATTAATACAAATATTGTTTTGCCATATGTGCTCTTCTCTCTCTCGCTGACACACATTGCAATACTTTGCAAAGCAGAAAAAGATTGTTATTATTATTAATAAAATTAATCTAAAATGTTTCTTAATTATGAAAATTTTTCTAAAATATCTGTTAAAATGATCCATTATGAGGAAGATAAAGACTATGTACAAACCAGACTAGAAAATGGATCAATATTATGTTGTGAACTTTGAATTTATAAGAAAATATAATAAAATCACCATAGTTCCCCTAATAGTCAACAAAACATAATTTGTTCACATTTACCATCACGTAAACTTTGATCTTAACATGTTGAATGTCACACCTCATAAACTATAGTAATGCAACATACAGAATTTGCACATACATGTATTACTATATGATTGTAAAAATGACCACAATAATAAAAATGTCTAATATTCTTGTGTAGAGACTCTGGTTAAATTAGTCTAATACAAATATTTCAGAAATGCTTACTGTACAATAAAGAAGTATCAGAGACAAACAGAATCTATTTACAATAAGTAACTTAGGGTACGTCTAGACTACATGCCTCTGTCGCCAGAGGCATGTAGATTAGGCTACCAGGCATAGGAAAATGAAGCAGCGATTTAAATAATCGCCGCTTCATTTAAATTTACATGGCTGCCGCACTGAGCCGACAAACAGCTGATCAGCTGTTTGTCAGCTCAGCGCGGTAGTCTGGACGCGCGGGTGTCGACATCAAAGGCATTTGTCGACCACCCAGGTATGCCTCCTGGGATGAGGTATACCTGGGTGGTCGACAAATGCCTTTGATGTCGACACCCGCGCGTCTAGACTACCGCGCTGAGCCGACAAACAGCTGATCAGCTGTTTGTCGGCTCAGCGCGGCAGCCATGTAAATTTGAATGAAGCGGCGATTATTTAAATCGCCGCTTCATTTTCCTATGCCTGGTAGCCTAATCTACATGCCTCTGATGACAGAGGCATGTAGTCTAGATGTACCCTTAGTGATGCTTAGAAGTGTTGTCATGTTTGAAAATGATGGATCTGTTTACAGCATTGTATAAAGTCACAGACACAAGACAAACCAGTTTCACAAAGTTGGTCAGATGGACAAATTCAACCCTGGGTTGATAGGAGTTTTTGCTATTTACACAAGGTCTGAATTTGTCTTCTTTCAAGAGTTTTGCTTCAGTGCTGCCATCTAGGGCTATGCGTTAACAGCAGCGTTGTTTCAGAGAAATGTCAGTTATTCCAAAATAATGTAGTGTGTGTCTACACAGCAAGCCCATTATTTCTAAATAAATTTGAAGTAATGGGCTTCTTACTCCGACTTCTGCAAGCCTCATTTCATGAGGAGTAAGGGAAGTCAGAGGAAGAGTATTCTATTTCAAAATAACTGCTTTGTAGACAGTGCTGAGAGTTGAAATAAGTTATTTCGACTTAAGCTGCACAATTAGCGTACCTCAAGTTCTGTAGCTTATTTTGAGTTTAGCCCTGCTGTGTAGACGTGCCCTAACAATAAATCCCTTAAATTAACCTTTAAACCTTGGGGGAGTTTCTCTATCCATTAATATATTACCTATAAGCTACATCACATGGAATAGCCTTTGCCACACTTGTGTTCCTTCTGTGTTATATTTCTTACTATCCTTTCATACCCTGTACATAGTCACTTGTACCAATATATATTGGCCCAGATTCTGAAGTAGTGTAAATCACACAGTGCTATTAACTTCAATGGAAGTGATTACTGGTCCATAATATGAAGCAGAAGCATTTTGGGAGATAGATGTATTATGAAATATAGAACTGTCAGTTCACAATTCACATTTCCGTTTGCTTGTGAACTATACAGTATATGTCCTGTTATGGTTGTACTTGTTTGTTCAGTCGATAGCTAACTGAACTTTCCTTGTTAATTATTCCTTCAGGACAGCTCTCCCATTCCAATACTCGTCACTGTTTTTCAACTTTATCATTAGAAATGTACAATCTAATTTACCTCTTTTACAATGTACTGAATAAAAATACAGATGCAAAGAAACTGGCAAAAATTGTCTTCAATGAACCACAGGCTTACACTTTTACTGCTTTTGGAGGCATGGAGTACTGCACTATTTGATTTAAAAAATGGTTAGAAAACTAGCATACAATTGTATGTATGTTTATTTATTTTCCGTATCTGTAGTTCTTTAAAATTAAATTGAGGCAAAATTTAGCATTATTCATAGAAACAGTTCTAGATACAACCAAGTCACTGCTCACATACCTCAAACACAAAATGCCATAAGCAATTTAAAAAAGGCAACATGAAACATATCATATCTAGTTTACAGCCATTGTTTGTTACATAGGGTCCCCTCCAGGTTTCTGAGTTATATGTATTAAGAGGAGGTTTCAGTACACCAAATAATTTCCATGTGTTCTGTTCTTTCCAAAATTGTCTCTATTACCACAGAGAACTATCAAACTTTGGACTCTGTGGTTGCAGAAGTTACTGCTGCTCAGATTGGACTCAATAATGAAACCCTTACATGACTGCTTAGACTTAGCCTATTTCAATGGAGTTTGATTTCATATACTTATCTGTTGTCTTGCCGTATACAGCTACTATGATCATGAGAATGATGGGTGGGATACTCTGAGTGTTTCTGCCATTGTCTTCCCATAGTATGCAGATTCTAACTTGCGTGAGGAATTAAAAGCAAGCAGGCATATTTGGCTGCAACATTTTATTTCCTTGCTGATGGTCCGAAGGGTGTCAGCCAAATAGAGGTGTTGCAACCCATAAAATCATAAGATTCCCCTTCTCCTAGTGGTATTTGAGGGAGGGAGCCTACTTTCCCCACTTTCCATGAAACAATGATTGAGGACGATAGTGGCTCCAAATTCCCTTCTCCCAATTTAAGGATGTCTGTTTCTCCCAAATTACAAGTGAGAACGTGTTCACTAAGTACCACAATACCATATCCTGCTCTCAAATTGATTACACAATGGCAACATAGGATACCTGAAAACCCAAGCAATGAAAAGAGGATAAACCCCAGAATGAGGAATTGCATATATGTAGTGATCTCTACAGCTACCCATCATGAAGTTGACTTTTCCCCCTTGGTCAATGGACTGATCTGTCTCCTAAATAGGTGAGTACTCTGCAGTCTGCACATGAACCATACCTAACTTTTGGGTATATTATGCCCCCGAAGACCATGTAATTTGTTGGTTGCATAGAGCTCCATTTTGAGTTTATTGAGCTTTATAAGAACATACAGCTATACTGGGTCAGACCAAAGGTCCAGCTAGCCCAATATACTGTCTTCTGACAGTGGCCATTGCTAGGTGTCCCCAGAGAGAATGAACAGAATAGGTAACCATCAAACAATCCCACCTCACCACCCATTCCCAGCTTCTGACAAACAGAGGCTAGGGACACCATTTCTACCCATCCTGACTAATAGCCATTGATGAACCTAAGCTCCCTGAATTTATCTAGCTCTTTTTTGAACCCTGTTAAAGTCCTAGCCTTCACAACATCCTCTGGCAAGGAGTTCCACAGGTTGACTGTGTGCTGCATGAAGGAATACTTGCTTTTGTTTATTTTAAACCTACTACATATTAATTTTGTTTTTGATCCCTAGTTCTTATATTATAGGTACAAGTAAGTAACTTCCCTTATTCACTTTCTCCACATCCCTTATGATTTTATAGACCTCTATCACATCCCCCCTCAGTTTCCTCTTTTCTAAGCTGTAATGTCCCAGCCTTTTAATCTCTCTTCATATGGCACCTGTTCCAAACCCCTAATCATTTTTGTTGCCCTTTTCTG